>NC_089278.1:30452323-30592736 GCF_963678975.1 Dysidea avara | reverse complement strand
AGGGGCTCCTTGAATACCTGTTTAAAGAAAGATCGATATACTCTAATAGAGCAGTCAGGATCTAGACTCTTCCTTGCCCCTGGGCCCCTCTTTAACTCTTTTCCCTGGGCTCTCTAATTTCTCTGGACTGCCCTGTTAGTGGCATGCAACTGCAGTCAACTACCACCCATTTTAACTAGTAAACCCTTAATAACACTTTGCCTTTCATCTTGTACTGCATTAAAACGATCAAGATACTCTATTAGAGCAGTCACAAAACAGCTGTAACACAGCAATCAATATTTAGCATAGTTACAACTTCTGCTTAACATCGGATTGTATAGTTTAAATTACTAGCTACTTACAGACTTTACAATATAAAAATATGGCACTTGTAGAAATGTGACTGTACGTCATGTTCTATTAGAGTATCTCGATCTACTTCAAGCATTGACTGATTCAAGTGAAGAAGCTACGTCCCTGCCAAGAGATCTTGTGAAATGAAATGAGAATAGTAAAGAAAAGGCAAGTATGTACAGAGACAATAGAAGGGCGCGTAATTATGTCCTGTTGTAAATAAACGCCTTTAAAATTTATATTACTACTAAATAAGCGCACAAGAATAGGCTTGTGAGGCTGTTGTCTCCAAGGTTGTCTCATTACTTGTCTTTTCGTGTTGAAGGGATTTAGTCACAATTGGTGAGTTTAACTATACATGTATTTGTGTTGTAAAACTTAATTGTAAAAAGGCGATTAGTACATATCATGATAAACATGTATTTGTCACAGTAGAGTCTCTCACAATTATTACGAGACATTGGACCAGGGTAAAAAAATTTACTGCTATATTTAGAGGTAGCGTTTGTATATCTTAGTATCTTAATAAATAATCCTCCATGATCACTAATCACTAATAGTACAGTGAAAACTGGTCATTATTCAGGCCGTAGGGACTAAAAATTTCTGACTTAGCTTTTTAAAGAGGTGGCTGCATTTTGCGGCCTTAAAAAAAGGTAAGAAGCATGCTGTTCTAACTGGCTATAGAGATGGATTTAGTGTGTGACAGCGTATGAGACAGTGAGTGCTGGCAGCAAGGGGGCAGCCAATCTGTTAGAGCACCAAAGGCACTGCTTAAGACTTAGGCAGTTGGCTGTCAGCCCAAAGTGTAAAAGTTTCACTATTGGTCCTTATAAGCTCCTGATGAAGAAAGTGATGAAGTCATTATCCATAGGATATATTTTTCAGAGTATCCATTTCAGTTCTACAATACAGTAGCCAAGCATAAGATGAACATAGCACAGCATTCCGGTGGTTTAGTGGTGACCACAACACTGCCTGAGGTAAACTGTGGTGAGATTTGAGACTACCGGAAGCCCTGGAATGCCTTCAACACATAAAATACCAAATATCTAATGCCTGGCTTTCATCCACAGTGGACCTGTCTTGGTGGCCACTTGTACAGAAGGAAAACAGCTGCCACACAGTCTTTCGAGCGAACAGCTAGTTTCCACACCTCTTAATTATCAATTTCTAAAATCTTGAGCGAAATTGTGTGTGCGAGCAAGTGTGATGTTGTGCATTGGCAGTGCCGTGTATATGGTTGCTGCCTAGCATTGACACATCACGAGTATTGAAGTCACAATGTGTTACTGTATCATCCATCTAAATACAATCTCTGAATGTGTCATTTAGTGTAGAGAGCAATCTTCCACAAGAAGTGACCTGCAGGTTTCAGTGTATATTGTTAACCATTAATATTGTTCACCATTGTGATTGTGAACTGTATGTACAGTGAAACCTCACTTAGTGGTCACCTCTTTAATAAGACCACCTCATTATATTGGCCACCTCTAGTAGATCCCAAATATAGCTAAGCAGTACTTTATGACCTCATTAATAAGGCCACCTTGTTATTCAGGCCAAATTTTTTGGTTCCACAGCTGGCCATATTAATGAGGCTTCATTGTACTTATGTGAATTTTTATTTTTCGTAACTTTTCTTCAGGTTTACTGATGGGCACTATGAAGCATTGTTGACTGGTCCGTACATAATTTGGTGACTTGAATTGCTAAAACAGTACGTAGCATGTCTTGTATGTACATGTAATGTGTTGTAATGTGTCCACACATCCACACATCTTAGAAATAAATATAATTGTATTCTCTATACTCAGTTCCATTGTGCCACTGGGTCATAAGTGGGTTGAGTATGGATCATCCAGGACATTTGAGTCACATTTTGTCCTGGCCAAGTGGATCTCATCCACTGACAGAATATACAGGATCACATCACGTGTATAAATTACGGTGGAACTTGTTTATTGCCACCTTCACTCAATAAACAGGTAACAGTGTATAAATTCTCAATTGGAATTGGCTTTTCAAGAGAGGTTGTCTTTCTATACTGGTGGCCATTAAGACAGGTTGTACTGATAGAGTGTACATACTAGAGATGCAACAATATCCTCCACTTAGTGTCGTTTGATAGTGATGCAATGGAGACTATGTATTGTTGCATTTAAATACAGTGGAACCTGTCTATAATGGTCACCTTGGGACCAGATATATCTGGCCTTTATATACAGGTGGCTGTTATAGAGAAAACCTGTATAAGGTGGTCAGCAGCATTTTAGTGGCTATGGCCGTTATAAATGAGTGATTATTATTAAGAGGCTCGCGCCAACCGCAATGCAGTAATATTTTAGTACAGAAAGGACAAGGTGAGCTTGTTATATGAATGTTGGTTATAGCTATTGAATACGTTTAAGCAATGAAGCCTGATAGATTATATAGTATTCATTGAAAGGCAGAAGCGTGATAATTGTGCATTAATTAAAACGGTGCCGTGGTGCCAGACAGTTGGCTTAACAAGCCACCATAAAAGGTAGCGACCGCTATATGAAGGAGAAAGTTATGTATACAGTGATTCATAGGCGAATTCTTGGTTGGCCGTTATACGCGTTAGACAGGTGACCGCTTAATGCAGACAACAATGCATACATTTGTATGGGAAAATATTTGGGACCTTTTGTCCATGGCCGTTATGCAGAGGTGACCGCTTAATCCAGGTGACCGTAACACAGGTTCCACTGTACTATACTATTATATTGCAACTCTAGCACGTATTTATAACAGGAATATTTGTTAACTGTTTAGACATACTGGAGCAACACCCACTCATCTGGATTCTACAAATGGAGTCATATCAACTTGTCATCATACTTACTTGTTACTCCCATTGTGTTTGGATGAATATACATGCCGTCATGTGAGACTTGCTACCATGGCGGGCCACTGGAAAACATTTTCATAGCAATTATATTACAGTCATTATTGTACAATTCTTACATTATTGTTGTGAAAAGTGTTTGGTATTCATGTGTCCTCTGTATGTTGTAATTACATGTGTAATTTTTGTGTGGGGGTGCTGTAAAATGCAATAATGCATGGTGACAATTGGCTAGCTACATGTGCTAATTACTCGCAGCTTGTGTCACAACTGGTAACCACAGTTGTACTCTGTGTCATTCTTTAAGCCGCTCCCTTAGAGGACAAATTACGTCACGGTGGGGGCGACTAAATTCAAATTTAAAAACGAACGATGGTATGTAGCACCATAGATTATATCTGTGGACTATAATCTATGGCAGCACACTTCTTTGTGGCTATATGCACTGATTAACTACATAGAGTGCCAGTTCATCAATACCCAGTTACCGCAGTTGTGCTTTGCGTCATTCTTTAAATTCCGAGTAAAATTCTTAGAGAGCAAATTACGTGGGGGCGACTAAATTCAAATTTCAAACTAGCCATTCTCGAAAACAAATGTTTCAATCTGAACGAAACTTTTAGAACAGTTAAAGATACATTGCCCTACATGCCAAGCGAGTATTGCGGAAAACAACAATCTGGGATTTGTATTTGGCCTCTAGGTCGACTGAGGACGACTGAAACTTCGTTTGGTGCTGAAGTTAAGACTGTAGGGTAATCATGTATGGTGAAATCGATGATGTGAATCTTGAGGCGATTGAGTGAATACTGAAGCGATAGCAGGGCAATCAATGTTTGGAATGCACAAAGGAACGCAAGGCATACACATGCGGTTGCGTCTAACCGCATGCGATAAAAAAAAAAAATAAAAAAATAAAAAAAAATGAAACTTCCCCTTTGATGTCGGCAATCTCGATCACGAAACAATCGGCATGGATTTGCTTCACTGCTTGTGTGGTAGTTACTAGTGACACGATGAGTTCAACCCTAGAGTTTCAGAGGGATAGCGTAAGTGGCGGGTGAGTTACAGGAAGGCCGAATTTGACAACGTTCGTTCCTGTAAAATCCTCACGTAGTGGTCGCGTCATTTATTGTCTGCGGCGCGCGTTTCTGCTTTACTGGCCGCGCGACTCACTACCGTGAGTCTTGATGGGGAGCCCTGGAGAAAAAATGTACCTTTTTTCAGTTTTTAAGCACTGTGCATGCCAAAGTAGCTAATTCCAACCCAACAAACTATATATTTCTGAGATCGACAATCAATACTCTATCTATTGAGCATATAAAAAGCCTGTTTTTCCAAAATTTAAAAATCGGTCTGAAATGCCTACCAGTGGTGTAGCCAAGGGTGGGCCTGGGTGGGCACGTGCCCACCCAAAATTTCCTTAGGCAGTGGTGGATACAGGGGGTTGCAATGATTTCAGCTAAAACCCCTTCTCTGAAAATAGTGCACGCACCCCAAATTTATTTATGATTCGGGTAGGTGATAAAATTACCAAGAGTTATATTTAGTATATTATCTTGGGACTTTCTACAGGCCAAGCTTCATACATTTGCCTTTGAAATCAGTGAAAATATGACTATGGCGTTTAAGCATGTTAAGTACCTCTAAAATTAATTCTCATTTTAATGAGTAGTAAGTGCTAAAATTTTTTACAAAGACCTGGAATGGTAAAATTCAACTGTTGTGGAGTGATTTTTACTGATTCATTGCCAGCTACAGCACAGATTTCTTTTGTTGTGTTAATTTATAAGTCAGTTGGAGGTGAAAAATTACAATTGGTGGCTGAATTAAGCCATACGATTATCTCAAGAGTCAGGCTGGAGTACAAAGAGTTGTTATTATTATTATTATTATTTTTATTATAATGCTTTACAGTGTACGATACAAATAGGGATATGATTACAAAGACGGAAATTAGTTAGGAATACACTGAAGGTCTACTAGCATAGGTAGTAGCCTAAAAAGTTTAAAACTAAAAGTAGGTGTAATTACAATTAATTATATAGGGGTGTGTGCGGTGTATGCATACATTTACAGCAAGGACATGAGTAATGATATGTACAAGGGTTAGAAGAATCAAAATTTTCTAAGAAGTGATTATAAAATATTGATTTTAGTTGACGTTTAAGAGAAGCAACTGAAGATTCAATGTTTAACGGGGGAAGAGAATTCCACAAACGAGGTAGTCTACAAAAATAAAAATGTCTGTCACGGTTGTTAAATTGTCTAACATGTTGTAATTTATTGTGGGTAGAAGATCTGGTTGAACTGCAGGAGAAAATCACAAAGTCAGTAATGTTGAAATTTGCAGTAGGATTCTTGAGACTTTTAATAAAAAATAAAATATCAGCTAGTTCATATCTCATCATCAATGGAAGTACATTTAAGGTAATTAAACGAGACTTATAATCAGAATCGTAATCATTTAGAATGAACTTTGTAGCGTGTCTTTGAACCCTTTCAAAGGAAATAATATCTTTAGTTAACTGTGGTCTCCAGAGTTGTGAACAGTAGGTTAACTGAGAGCAAACAAGCGTCAAATATAGTTGTTTCTTAGTTGTAATGGAGTGAAAGGCACCAAATGTGCGCCTCAGGAGTCCTAACATCTTGTAGGCCTTAGCGATTATAGTATTGTGATGGTGAGTCCATGAAAGGTCACTACTGATGTAAATACCTAGATCTTTCTGAGAAGTGACAATGTTTATGGATGAGCTGTTGGGGGATTCATAGGTGAATTCATGAGCCAAATACGATGAGAATAATCGGAGTAAAAATGTTTTATCATAATTAATGAAAAGGTTCCAATGTGAGCTCCAGGTAATAAATGAGCAGAGGTCTTCTTGGAGGGATTTATTGTCCTGAAGAGAGTTAATAATTTTGGTAAGCTTGGCGTCGTCTGCAAATAAGAATAACTTTGAGAAGGATATATATTGAGATATGTCATTAATATAAGCAATGAAGAACAATGGTCCCAAAATGCTTCCCTGCGGTACCCCAGATGTGACAGGAAGGTAGCCAGATAAGTTGTTATTTATGGATACACATTGCTTCCTCCCAGTAAGATATTCCTCAATCCACTTCCAAATATTACCAGTAATTCCCAGACTATAAAGTTTAAAAAGCAGTTCTTTGTGTGGAACACTGTCGAACGCTTTACGGAAATCTAAATAAATGACATCAACACATGCTTTAGGAGTGGAGGTAATAAAATTGAGAAATAGCAGGAGTTGTTGAAGACAAGAACGGTTAGGAAGAAAGCCAAATTGAGCTGGAGAGATTGACGAAACAACAAAATCACTGATCTTATCATACACAAGTCGTTCTAGTACTTTGGACACACAACATAATAAGGAAATCGGTCGGTAATTTCGGATACATTGTTTGTCGCCACTCTTGTAAGTAGGTACAATTTGATGTATTTTCCATTCTTGTGGAATACTGTGATTCCCCAAACTTTGGGTGAAAAGATGATGTAGAGGGATATACAATGAGTGAGCACATTCTCTGAGAATTTTTGGACCTATTCCATCAAAGCCTTTGGCTTTAGAGGGGTTTAAACCAGTTAATGATTGCAGCACATCTGTAGGTGAGATGGTAATATCACTGATACATGTTGCTGGATGAGTTAGGTCCTCATTTGGAGGAAGAATAAAATCTGACGTTGTATAAACTGAGAAGAAATATGAATTGAAGGCTTCTGCTTTTTCAGGGTCAGTTGCAACAGACAAATCTTTATGATACATTATAGTTGGAAGAGAAGAATGATTAAGTAAACTGTTCATATACTTATAAATTTTGCCATTCTTACAGCCTGCAAATTGTTGAACTAGCTTAAATTCATACTCTTGCTTAGCTGAAAGAAGTTTTTCTCTAAGGTGAGATTCATATAGAGTAAGTTTAGATTGGTTGGCGTCAGTAGGATGGGTTTTAACCCTTCTGCGTAAGGTTCGTGTACAGTTAGAGAGGTGTCTGGTTTCAGATGTGGACCACTTAGGATATTCCTTAGAACGAAGCTTGACCCTTGGAGTAGATAAATCAATAGCAGTTGTGATTGCAGCTTTGATATAAGTCCATATGAATTCAATATCATCAGTGCTAAGGCAGGGGTAAAAGTCACAACTCCATAAATAAGACCGAGCTTGGTCAAAGTCAGTTTTAGAATGTGTACAAGTACAGATGAGTTAAATTGAAGAGACCAAGACAAGGAGGTGTAATAAATTAGCTTTAATTTCTAGCTTCTATATCATTCATGCAATGGCATTAGGCTAGTGAAATAAGCTGCAGGAACAGCAGCGTAGCATATAGCTAGCTAGATACATTTATGCACTTGTGTTGCTATTTCCCTTTAGTATCCATGAAACTGAAACGCTTAATAAATCCTGGGATTGGAGAGATTTTTTTCCCTTTTGCCCATTTTCTGTTTCACCTTGTTAGCTGGTTAAGTTGTCTATAAAGTCTTCAAGTTTATTAGGTTAGGTAATTCAAAGGATGCAACACAAGTTGCTGTAGACTTTCAGTGCTGGTCACTGAAAAGCTCTAGCTATACAACCAATTACTGAGAAATACGGTTAAAATTACGTTATAAATAATGTTTGAGAAAACTACAAGGCCTAAGGCTTCGCACTCACCGGGAATAGAATCCATGTTAAACGAAGAGGCAATCATATAACAGGCAGGTGTTTTTGTGGAGGTGATAGAAACGGTACAACAATTCTATTTAACGCTGATCAAAACAGCTAGCACATGACGCCTACTACAAAGCAGTTAATTGACCAGGCGGATTCAAACAGTGATCTAAACAAACTACTGCCCATTTGGTTTGCCAGCTGGCACACTAGTCTCAAGTCACCATGCCAGCTGCCAGTGGACGCGCTCTGTGTAGCTAAAGAACAAGTATATATTATCATGCAACAATATCGTTTGCTTATTACCATAATTTGCTTGTTCTGTATTAATGTCTTTTCCTGGGCACTGACACTAGCTGTGCTGTAAATATCTCCTGGTATGTTGTGAATGCATATGCAATAGTGTGTACACATCACTTTTCCACACCCAAGAGGTAGGTAACGACTTGAAATTTTGTAGGTCACCTCAAAAATTATTTCTGAAAGATGAAATATTGCCTGAAATTTTGTAGATTTGAAAGATGAAAGTTGACGATTGAACAAATGTAACAAGAATTTACAGAATTTTATGGAAATCTAAAATTATGGATTTCATAAATTAAAAAAAATTACTGAATTTTACGGATTTTTAAATTTTGGAATTAATGAAATTTATGGAGAAATATGAATCAAAATGTTCTTGAAAGATGAAATATGGGCAAACATATTTCAATAGTTGAAATTTCGTAGATGATTTTGGCTCATTACCTACCCCTCAGCCACACCGCTGATGTACTGGTCTTGGCTGCCAGTGGCAATAGGGTCTGTAATTAATACGCCATAATATATTATCACTGGCACACTTGCTTTTGTGTATGTCAAATTTTAATTCAAAATTGTAGTGTTGTGATTTTCAGATACCAGTTAAACTGCTTGCCTATGTATGTGTATCATTTCCACTGGCTATAGCAGCACTTTTTGTGCATGTCCCATTGGTAGGTTGCCGCATTGGTGTATTTACTTGGTTGTATGTGACGCGATCCTAGTAATAATAAAATATACTTTAATTGCTTGTGGTTTGAAATTTCTTCAGTTTATAGATAAGATACGAAGTTGCTATTGTTCCAGCAGCCAGAAATATTTTGTCATGGCTATTGTTCCGGCAGATTTTTCTCACTATCAAGCACACTAGTTGTATGCTATGCCCCGAGTATTCAACTTTAGTGCGTCTAGTAGGTTGTCCTGAGTATTCGACTTTAGGGGACGTATCTAGGAAAGTTACTTTGTCAATGTAATATATGTGACTGGGCCTGCGAAAATAGGGCATGTGGGCACATAAAAATTACCTACTTTTTCAAACTTTGATGTGTGATAACTTCGTATTCTATTATTGTTTGGCCATGAAATGTTCAGCACTTATTAAGCATTTAGTTGGCTTTACAATATAAGTTACAGAATGAAACTATTTTATCCCACTACTGAGATATGGGAAGTTATGTGGTGTGGTGTAGTTTGTGCCCACGTGCCCTATTATCGCAGGCCCAGTCACATATTACATATTACTCTTTACTTTTGGACAATGTAATAAGTTAGTTACATATTACTCCAAATTAAAAGTAACTTAATATATTACATTAAGTTACTTTTGCTCTGACCATTCACCTTTCCTTTACACCTTGCATGTTAGTTACTGAGCTAGCATATAGTAAACACTCCTATAATAGCTACTGGCTTCTTGCACCTGTGTAGAGGTGCTTATTGTTTTTACCACTTCAGCCATACCTAAACATTGCTGGAAAATCACGTGACCAGTTGTCTGAGGTGTGGATAATTTTATTATAGGGGATCAGAACAGTAGCTATAGATTATTGCAGCCACTAAGCTGTTGAGTAGCACTAATTGGTTAGTAATGGACCTGCTAATGTGTTATGAATACCGTTACACGTCGCTAATGAACTGTAATAGTAAAGCGTTATGTAATAACACATTACTTTCGTTACTAATATAACAAACAATAGGTCCCTTGAAAGTAACTTAAGTTATATTACTAGACTATGAATACTAACGCATTATATTACTTGAAATCACAAACTGTAATAACTATTATGTAACACGTTATTTTAGTAACGTGTTATTCCCAACACTGAAAGTAGTATTAACGTTAGGGTTAGGGTCAGGTTCAGCTTTGGTTTCTTCTTCACCTTTATCTTCAATCTATATAGAAGTTATTCTACTCGGAGACATATAAGGTAGAAACTAAGGGAGTTGGGTAGCTGACTCTGGGCTCAAGTACTGGAGGTCCCGGGTTCGATTCCCGATCAAGGATTTTGTATTTCTTTTTTTTGTTCAAGGACCCTTTGTTTTGTCTAAGTTTTATTTTTATTCACGTGACTGCCGGAACAATAGCAACAGCCTTATAGATATAGCTACAGCAGTTACAAGCATTCATATCTAAATATACCTTTTAGCAGTGGCGGATCTAGAAATTTTCAGAGGGGGTTTCAGGTTCAGGAAGCTTTCAATATACTGTGATCCAAGTGTATATAGTTCAGCTGGGGCTGCGGTTAGGTTGAATTTTAACTCAGCTAGTCTTGATAGCTACATAGCTAGATCTATAGAGTAGCTGGCAATGAATCAGTAAAAATCACTCCACAACAATTGAATCTTACCATTCCAGGCCTTTGTAAAAAGTTTTAGCACTTACTATTCATTAAAATGATAATTATTTTAGAGGCACTTAACACGCTTAAATGCCGTAATCGTATTTCAAAGGTAAATCTTTGAAGTTTGGCCAGTAGAAAGTCCCGATATAATACACCAAATATAACTCTTGATGATTTTATCACCTACCCGAATCGTAAATAAATTTGGGGCGCGCGCACTATTTTCAGATGGGGTTTCAGCTGAAACCATTGCAACTATCCACCATTGCTAATTTAGTGCATGTCTGACAGTCATTTATGCGTTACGAACTGAAACATAACCTAGTACCTATGAATGGACACTCTTACAGCTATGTTTTTGTTGTGCTGATAGAAACTGAATGTACAAGATATACACCATCATGGATTCTATTTTAGCTGACAGCTAAGCCTATTATACTATTACATCAGGGATCTTTCCTGCCAAGTTTGGTCCTTGTGTATATAAAGTTATACCATACCTTACTATATTATGCTAATATCACCCACTATTAGCCATGCTTAGATATCTATAGCATGTGTGTATATATGCATATTACACAAGTAGCTATGAGAAACTTTCATTCACATATAAAACTGTCACTATACTTTAAAATAGTGATTACAAAATATACAACAATGTTCTATATTGCATGTACGTATGCGTACAGGTATGATATGATATGCTGGAAACACTATGCAACTTTATAACAAGCAAGGCAAACATAAAAGACATGTGAAAGGCACAGATATGATCATGACTGATGACATAGTGTGATCATGTATTGAAATGACACTGCCTTACAGTAGTATAGAATTGCATCAATTGAATGCATGACATGTTATTATGTATACAAGACATGCATGCCTACCTTTCTAGAACTTGTCCATTACAAATGACAATACTTACCACTGTAATACTTCTGATGTTACATTTATACAAGTCATGAATGTTGCATTATATCATATGTGTGTGTGGTAAGTATATATCAGGGTCCACCGACATGGCTGCAAGATAGTAAACAACTATAGTGAGTATCCATGCAAACACATGCATTAACACAGATACATGAAGCTATATAACTAAGCACTGTATAACTGATTCTTTAACACAGCAATGTATGTAATTGGAAAATACTCCTGCTACATGTATATACACTAATTTCAGTGCTTCTTATGGTGATAGTAAACAATGTAGTTATATATGATACACACACAACTTACCTGCTACTCAATGTCTAACCACATTACATTGAAGAATTAGGCAGTTTTTGTGGGCGCATAAGTTTTGTGTAACTGTTATGACTTTCATGCCTTTAGGCTATCATCATGCATGTTACTGAATACAGAAAATTCTATTTTGATTATGCGATATATATGACCTGTAATGTGATAAAGTGTAAATTGTGTCTCGCTATTTGTAGGCCTGGTCAATTAAGTACGGTTTATCCGACTATATCCAATCTCTTCATTGATAAGTCATATTGCTGTATATGTTAAAAGACTACTAGTTATGTATAGTGCATTGTAGGAATATGGAAGTATTTTGTTTGCACGCACACCTTGTGCACTACACGCATACCGCACCACCACTACTTAAATCACATGTATCAGTTTATACTCTATTTGTAATTACATATCAAACTTACAATTATATGACAAATGAGTGTATCATAATATTGGTTTGTAATTAATTAAAAAGAATAAAGAGTCATCTTTTAAGTACTGGCTTTTCTTGACTGGATTATATTGTAGTGCACTGTGTGTGATGAATCTGTCACACCAACAACCAAACTCTGGTTCTGTCTCATCTATGACTTGTTGACATTCATATCCACCATCTTTGAACACAAACTCCTTTACCATTGAGTGTTCTGATCTTTTAATGTGATTTAAAATCTGTACTGTGATTACTCCTTGAAATGGCCACTCAAGTTCATCATCATGATCACCCTTCACTAGGGAGACCACTACTGCTACAGCATCACCACTACACCATCCATTAGCATCCACTCTTAACCTGAACTGATATCCTTGTTCATGTGTACAGAAAACAGGAGAGTACCACTGTTCATTGTTCATTATCTTATGTTCAAACTCACTCATCATAATAATCATTGGTGCTACAACAGCTTCACTTGTATTGGGAGATGAATTATATAGACATTTGTTTGTGTGATCAACAATGTTACAAAGACTGCCACTCCATTCACATCCTGAATCTACATTAGGGCAGAGGATATCTATGCTTCTTTGTGAACTAGAAGTATTATCTTCTGATGTAGTAGAGTGAACTGAAATTCCTTGTTGTTTTCTTAGTCTCCTTCTTCTACCATCCCTAGTTGCACCAGTATCAACTATACAGGTTGAGCTATGTTGAAAATCTTCCACTGCCTTAGCCATGTCTTGGAGTTTGGAGTAAACTTCACTTGGTTTGGACATTATACATAAACTTCTGTAAATTTAAACTTGAACTAAAAACTGTGATCTTGACACTGTATTTATACTGAACTAAATGGAGCAGCTTTACACCTACTCAGGGTGAGATCAGTTCCTTTCAGTGTACATAAACATTTCCTGTTTCCTAAGAAAGTTAATATGGTTTTCGTATGGTATATAGCTACCTACCTGCCATGATTCCTAACGTGTTGTTTTTCTTATGAAGTAAATACATTTATGCAGTTGTGGACCACCACTACTGACAGGTTGCCACACATGTATAGTTCACATGCTGCTAATAGTTACACATAACTAAACATTCAGTAGGACTTAGGGTGCTGAAAACTGAGTGAATCATACATGCACATTAATAATTTGTGACTTTAACTGAAATTTAGTATACGCTATAATAACTTGAGAACTGAGTATAGCTACAGGTAGGTGTTTCAATGAACAGCCACAGATTGACTTCCATATGATCTATATAGTTGGCATAGGTACAAAATGGATATGTAGGAATTCTATTTGCAGTACATTTATGATAGCAAGGCTTCGAATTCTTTTTTTATGTTCTCACATGCAACTTGATCCAATATACAGCCACAACAATCACTTATAATTGCAATTGGCATGGCCAGTTTATGGAGCATTATAATTACCATAACAACACTGTTGATTTGGAGATATGATCTCATGCATACATTGGTACCTACCTCACTGTAAACTCTTGGTGCATGTGTGCATGTTTGTGTGTATGTGCTTGTGTAGTGTGTGCAGTGTATGTGTGTCATACACCACTATGTCATTTTTACTTACATAACTACAGTACTACATGCAAGTTTACATATACGTTCAGTGTACTCTGACCTTCTTAGTCACATAACAACTCAGCCAACTCATAATTACAGACACTAGTAGTGACTGTAATTATGAGTTGGCTGAGTTGTTATTACAGTCACTACTAGTAACTACTCAGCCACTACTAGTAACTACAGCCCAGTAGTTACAGTCACTACTAGTAACTACTAGTCACTACAGTCACTACTAGTAGACACTAGTAGTGACTGTAGTGACTAAACACCCAGTAGAACAGCCCATGTGCATGTACGATGTTAACTTCAATTACATGCATTGTAAATTATGTTAAAATAACAAAGCTACTATTATTGCCATGTCGACACTATAAATGGATTGTCACACATGTGCCGTTTACCACTACAGCTGGTGCATGCATGCAAAAGGTACAAAAATTAAGTTGTATAATGTATCACAGCATTGTAGTTATATATAGGGCACGATGTGATACATTCAAGCATCACACAACCTTATACCAAACAAGGCAGACTGCACAAAAAACATGTGACAGACACATAGACAAGACTGATGATGCATCACAAGATGATCATCTACCAAAATAAGTGACCCTGATGTCAAGTGAATGTATTAACATGTCATATCAAGACAGTAAACTCAGTATGTATTTTTATTACAAGCGGAATGTAAACACAAGCTGTTATCAAAATGTTTGGATACTGTATGGCAATAATTGTTATGTCATTATTACTGTTAGTGATAATGAAATGGAAATAGTGGTAAATATGCTATACAATACACCTACTTGATATATATTTTGTAGGTACTAAAACAGAAGACATAACAAAGTATGCAACAAACTACGAGAACACTGCACACCAAAACATTATAGTTGCCTGATACTTCTTGCTAAAGAAATCTATATCTACAGGTTTACTAAAGACTGCATGATGAGAGCTTTCATAAGATTTCCATTAAAGCTTATGTATCGTAAACTCGTAATAGATTGTGAGATAACTTCTGAGTATATGTTAGTAACTAACTTTAAGGAAATATTTCTCAGTTACAAAATGTGATAGGAATTTTATGACATGGATGTTTCAGTGTTCCCTAACAAAAATCGCATAGCTACTGTAAGGTTGTTGTTTAGGAAGTGTCAAGGAAAAACTGATCTTCTAGTCTTGCTAGTATGTATATGATATGTAATGCCAACTCATATAATAGAATGATAGTGTACCATTTTACCGGTCAACAGCAATAATGTTTTGGATTGCTTTAAAACTGTGATTTACTTAGTTTTAATATGCAATCGTGAGGAATGCTGCATAATTGCACATGTATATATAGTTTTATTATCATCATAAAGTTAGTCACTGACTAGTTCGTACAGTAAACCAAGCCCATATATGGTGCTTATACATTACCCATGGCCATATCCTAATAAAAAAAAACAAACACCAGGCCGAGTGACAATTAAGGAATAAACAATTAAATGAAGAAGACTTAAGCATGACTTAATCCACAGGCCATCCAGATACCAGCCAAACAGCACACTCTGTAAGCAAAGTTGAAGAGATCACCTAAGAGAGAAATATTTAGGAATTTTTCCAATGAAAGACCGTCACTGGAAAGCTTGATTCATTGCATAAACTCATGTGGTTTTCTTGCATGGGCGAGAAGCCTATAAATTTGTCTGCACCTGTTGTTTGGTGGTAGCTCTACATCATCGACAAGATATGCAAGTGGGTGTTACCCACAGGGAATATTAGACAACAGGAAATTCAGATGTATGAAGCCTGGTTATTGGAAAATATTTTTTCCTTCTGTTATATCCTTGTGTCGGAATTATGCCCACTAATGCAAGTTGTTGGCACAAGTACCAAACTAATTTTTGAAATACTCAGAATACACTGAAGTAATAGTTTGAGCAAGTCAACAATGCACTGTTGGTTTGTATTCTTGAATTGAAATCACTATACTATAAAACACGTCTATATTATAGAAATTCAGAATTCCATGTATCATTATCAAAGGTGGCAGACGATTGTTGGCTTTTCATCACATTATACATGTATAGTATAGTTTATGGACAGATCTGAGAGGGGCCACCCCCTGGCCCTTCTCTTGTTCCTGTCCACCTGCATTTTTGAGGTTAATGAAATGGGAAACAATGAATTTACTTGAAGTGGCCTGATAGTTATTACTTGGTTTAACACACTACAATTTGAATGCCAGACTCTCTCTCTGTGAAGGGGTGTGAACTGTCAGACCAAAACACTACCGCATATCTTGATAATCAGCAGCTATATAGCTGCCACTTGCTATTTTTCTATTTAGGAAACCAAAGAAATTTTCACAGCCATACCAGATGTTACACAACTATACATCATGGAGTGGGTTAGTAAGAAATACATTTTACAGCTTCCATACTTCACATAATGATATGCTGATATCTGCAGTATGTACATTATTATCTCATTTACTTACCTTGTTATGCATCTGCCGGTATGTACCTTAGATGAGTCCATGTCTTATGTTAGAGACATAACTATTACACATTAATATAGCTGCACTAATATATACATAGCTAGCTCATGTATTACATTGAGAGTACTGGACTAAGTGGGTTGGGTGGAACCTGCATCAGTAATCTGAACACTTGGTATAATCACAGATTATATATATATGATATATAATGCATGCAGTGTCCCTGCTAATTTATTTCAGGCTACCATAATAAAATGGATACAGCATGGGGTGGGTGGGTGGAGAACAGGATGGGACAGCTACCATATTACAACAGATCAGCTATCATGGTCAACTTTCCAAACCCGTCGCAAACTATCTAGATTGCAAACATTGCACAAGGTATTCTACCGCCAATTATCACTTACATTTCATCCATACTACTTACCATCAACACGATCAACAAGACAATACCATCCACTACATTTCATCCTACTCAACTCATCTACTACATCTTACTTAAATAGTTACTTTTCAAAAACAATAAATGATTGGAATTTGCTACCGACAGACATCATTGAAGTTGAAGATACTGACACTTTTAGAACTAGATAACAATCATTTTTAATTGTAAATTGCATTATATATGATTGGGTACAATCTGAGCACACCAGCAGGGCTGACTGCTCAGTAATAATAATAATAAAACAACGGATGCACCATGACCGCCCCCACGAGCGATTGCTTTTCAATTTCGTTATGTACAGACTTGCTCAACCACAAAGTTACGTAATACAGGAAACTGGTTGATCATGTGATCAGCGCACATTGCTGTTGTCACAGTGGTCAAACACGTTTTCTGCGTAACAATGACGAGTGAGTGACTTTATAAAGGAGATAAACTGGTGACTGTTATGAATATGGAAAGCACCTTGATGGAAGGTACGGTAACTCACCCCTGTGTTAAACTAAATTTGCAGTGACTTGCGTATGCACACATTCAAAGGCGTAGGAACGATTTTCAGGGTGGGGGGCCAAAGATAGCCATGACCAGTTAACCATAAACCCATTCAGACACACAGGGTCCCATTGATACGGCTCCTCTGTACCCAGTTCATACGTACGTTTATATAAAGGTGTTGTGGGGTGTGTTATCACTAACTAACTACTGCCGCTATCTCTTCACTCCCTACACCCGCCGCTATGCTCCTCTACACCTACTGCATGTGCTTAATGCATGTATGTATCACATGAGAAATCATGGTCACATCAAGGTCTTTTCTTTATGCGAGCTTTACGTACTTCACACTACAAGGATTACAGCATTAATAGTTGTTATCGGCAAAGTGAAACATCGTTACCTTTAAGGAACTATAAGCTGGGATGTCTGTTCTAGCAGGTGTTCCCAAACTGAGTGTAGATCAGGTGAATACTACACTGCATTCATGGTTGGCCACTTTGATATTCCACATCCTTGTTTGTTTCTCTTCATAAATCAACTTCACCACAAAGTCTTAATAATGTCTAGTTTAATTGTTGGTAGTCAGCAACTCCCATACACTCGTGCACTACAGTGTGACTGCCCTCTTAGACTTAGATCTGTTACCACCCTCAATTTGAGTTCAATCTTTCCCACATCACGGACATGACACTCTTTCTACTGTTCAAACTTCTCACTGCACAGGATCCAGGAAATATTTCAACAACAGGTATCATGTGCAAGCAGAACAGAAAACAGAAATAAAATTACAGGTGCTTTTGTGTTTAATACAGTGCCTCGTACAGTACAATGAATGGGGTGGACCAGGGGCGGATACAGGGGGGGTCAAAGGGGCCTCTTGACCCCCCTCCAAAAATTTTTAATATACAGTACCAAGATCGAGATACTCTAATAGAGCAGTTACTCTAATAAAGCAGTCACAGTATTAGAATAGTGTGTAGTGAGCTATTTAAGGATTTTTATGTACTTTATTAGCTATAAATGCGTGGTTGGTGAGGTGGGCAGCTATTGTCAGCTGGCTGTGGCCTTTTTTTATTTTTGATCTCACCTTATCAAACCAGAGACAATGTAGTGCCTCAGTTCATTTTTGACCTCCCTTTCTATAAGTCTGGATTCGCCTCTGCGGTGGACTGGTGATGCCACACCCCAGAGTGCTTTTGCATGATGGTTGTATGGCTTCTCGTATGGAGGTATGCATTTCTGTGTGTGTATATAACTTTGGCTGATTGGCTACTAGTACTTGGCCCAAAAAGTGGGGGGCCAAAACATGCTTTTGAAAATAGTGTGGGGGCCCGGTTCCGATGCCCTTGGACACATTCATAGTGATGAGTAGTCTGGCGGCACCCGCCCCATCGCATAGAGTAAGGGCGGGTGCCGCCAGACTAAGTGATGAGCAAGTGAATCACTATTTTGCCTCGAGCTTGTAACTTATACTGAACATAATGTATGGCATTGCTATCAGGTGGTTACCAATGCGCCTGACAATGTCATGTATATTTAAACTGTAAGCTCACTGGTTATGTACACATGGGGCAAGGTCAAGGACAAGGTTGAGATTTGAACTATGATGAGCACGACTGAATCTCTGCTTTGTGCTGTTGCAGTTTCACCATAAATTCTTACCGGTGAAACAACATAACCAAATGGTTAGGACAGTGGCTTGTATGCCCCATGATGCTGGCCGGTTCATGCTGTTGCAGTTTCTTGCACTACTTACCATGACTATAACTGGTTATTATGGAACTTTGAGAAAGTTTCTGTCCGTGTTAACCTCCTGCAAGTTACTAGTCTTGTCCAAGGTGGATTTGCCCGCAGATACTCAAGTGCTTAGGACACTTTCCCCAGCAGATTCAAGCCTAATAGAGCTCTATATGACATGCTTAATATAATGCTGCAGAAATGTTCATTTGATATCATTTCTCTTGTAATGCTGTGTACCCCCGAACACTAAACAAGACTATGGGACCGGCCATAATTGACGCAGTAAGATACATGAATTATAGTTTAGCTCTTTTCATTGTACCAGTGATAGACATGATGTCATGCACTCATCCAGTATTTTCTATAACACAAACTGAGTACGTATGCAACAAATTTAATATTTTATCTTCAAATGTTTAGTAAAACACTTGTTCGTATTCTTCCTATTGTGTTGTGCGTATTGTCCAATCTTATATCAATTACTTTATTTTACAGATTATTAATACAAGATGCCACAGAACTTGCCAGCTTGAGCAATCTTAGTGTAAGTGTATTTTGTTTGTGATCTTACAATAGACTATATGCAATCTTGGGGGCATGGCTTTGTAGTATTGATGCAAGAATATTATAGGGATGGGCAATTATCCAATTATCATGATTATTTAGTTGGCAATCGTCTAATTTTCATTAACTAGTGATAATTAATATTGGCAATTATCACATAATAATCGATCATCTTAAGCCGTTTAGTTGAATATTTTAGGGTTTTTTGTTACAGTACAGTGGTTAAATGTACAATAATTGTGATAATGGCTCATGACAATAATCGTACGACAGAAATATCAATACCCTCCCATCCCTAGAATACTAGTCAAACTTCTCAGATGTTCCCTTAAGGTATTTTATAGCTACACATACAGATTATTGTACACAAGTTAGTACTAATATAATTCCCTACCCCAGGAATTAATAAACCCAGGACCAAAGACCTGCAGGGATCCAGAAATTTTATGTTTCCTAGTGTTTATGCATTCTATTGTATTAGATGCCTCTGCAAGTCACAGTGTCTCATCTTACATAGTCATAGCACTTCTGCACCATGCATCACATGACGTCTATCGTCAGGTCTGGACTGGCTGCTCTCTGGTTACAGCTGGCTTTCTGTATGACAAGTACACTAGTATTGCTTAACTGGAGAAATTTTGTGTAACAATTTTTCCAGGAAACATTTTCAGTGAAAGGGTGACTGCTGGCAAGAGCTGCTGGTTACACAAGCAGTTTGACAAAATTATAATAGCCTTGTGTGCTTCATGTGGTGCATGAGAAGTTAAACTTCTAGTATTTATTAATATTAATGGTGCGTATGGTACCTGGAGGTGTGAAAATGAGCACCCATCAGAATGGCCTATGCTAAGCAGTCCAAACCCTCTTTCAGTGTAGGCATTAAATGTTAGGGATTGTGTGAGGCACCATGATATAGAATAAGTGATCTGGCCATGCAAGATGGGATGCTGTGACTTGTAGAGGTAACAGGCATGAATGTGAAGTACCAATTGAGTTCTTCATTTCCAGGTCCACTGCTTATACCACCTCATATTATTTACACATTACATATCGCAATAATAATTATTATTGTTTAATTTATTGTTAGCATTTATATTCCAGGAAGTGAGAAGTCTATGTGATAGATGATGATGGCCTATTAGTCAGTCCACTCGCTTCAGCACTGATAAGCCCCCTGCCTATATTATGATGAAGAGCCTTAGATGATCTGTAGATGTCCTTATGCCAAGAAGCTTAAGACGGCAATCAATCTGCAGCAATTGGTGACTTAATTATGAATTAGCCAATTACGACATGAAACTGACAATTCCTTTGTAGCATATCTAAGCGTGTATGTTTATGTATAATGTACTGTAATGATACAATGCAAGGAGTGAAAAAACATAATGAAGTGTCCATTTATATGTTGGTATTATTCTTCACTTGTATTGTACAGAAGTGTTTGTGGAGCCATCTAGGGACTTGCAATCGTCATTTGCAACACACACTTGAATGTTGCAATAATATTTACACAGTCAGAAGTTTTGTGTTCCAATTATGAAGCTTACACATCTGGTTGATGTACATGTACTGATAGTACATTTGATAAGCTTGTCTCACCACTATTTCATTTATTGTGTTGCAAGCCTTGATTATTGCAAGTGCATCATTTTGAAAGAACCATTGCATCACGGCAGTGAGTGTTATGAAGATGATGTTGACTATAGAGCTGAAACAAACATTCTGTATACCAGTGTGTGGCAATGACCATAATACAACAAGACATCGAGATTGGGAGAATGGGCTGGAGCACTGTAGCCTTGTGACCTGACCCTTAATCTGTCATGTGAGATCACATGACCCTCCGAGATTGGGTCATGGTAAATGTGTACCCCAACATTTATGATAAAGCTCTGGCGGGTACATTTGGTGGTATGCCAATTTACCCAACACCAGATGCCCTATATGATCCCTCCTAACTGATATGCTACAATGCAGCCCATATCCTACTAACCTGCCGTAGTTTGGTACTATGGACCTTTGGTGGGATAAAAAGTTTCCAGCACTGCAAACAATTAGTGATAATGCTGCTCCTTTACTGCCCTGCTATAGCATAGAATGATCTAGAACAGGCAGGCTGCTACATATGGTACTACCCCAAACCTGTTGATACCTTCTAATGAATACCACAATGCATAGTGATCAAGCTAACCCTACCGTTTAGATATTTACTGAATAGTGCATAGTGTTCAACGCTAGTTCCCATCTATTAATGTTATTATGGCCACCTTCAAGTTAACCTTCGATTAAACTTGTAATATGCAACAGGTCTGAACAAGTGATAAAAATATACACAACTCAATCGATATGACAAACAAAACTTAGTTACAGAATAAGTTAGAATACACACTATTATAAACCAATTGCATCGAGTGTGGTGTTTTCCCATAATCTCCAGAACACCTATATATCAAGATGACAATTGCTAATAATCATAGAAATAAAAGACCACTAAACACATTACAGAGATTGGACAATCAAATCAGCAAATGAAGCCAAAATCTCACTAGCCAAATCAACACTATTGCAGAACTTCCCAGAAGCATTTTAGGTCACTCTAAAACCACGCTAATTTTCCAGTGACATTGTAAGGCAGAAAAGCGACAATCTACATCATTCTTACAATAGCACTGAATGAACTAAGCAAATGACAATGCTCGATTGATGATTTGATATCCATATGGTACAGTATATACACAGCTGACAATAGACTTACCTCAGCAGTATGCACATGACTCCAATGAATAAACATTTGTGTGCCACTAGCACCTATTATAAGAGGAACATTCATCACTTGTGACAACAGTTGCTGGTCTTAACTAAAAATCAACACAATAAATTATGAAAGTGAATTTCACGAAGAGTGGAATGAAAGTTGTTGCAAAGCGATAGGATCAACTACCATCGAGTTATCAACCATTTTATAAAGGTATGTAAAGGGTTTGTGTGTTTCCTTACTGAAAAGTTATTTTCACGACTAGTTTTGGCTTCACCATTAATTTTAGTGTTAGGGTAAAACCCTAGGTATCATTTTGATCCTTGCTACATCATGAGTAGAATGATATAAATTGCATAGCCATAGGAGGGACGAAAGCTTCGAAAGTTACACGCTTTGTGCAAAGCATGTGTATTTATTAAGTGTAAATCCAGTTTTCTGGATTATGCGTTTAAGGGTTAAGCTGTACAAACAGCAGTGTAGTAGCTAGCTAGGCATAACTTCTTTTAAAGCAAATCTGTAATGAAGAGTCCACAGAGATGGGCTCGCATTGCTTGTTAAAGGGGACAGCCAGATCTTGTGCCCGGGTAATTCAGAAAGCTAGCTACACCCCGGTGTGTTTTGTAACATATCTCTACACAGTGACATAGCTAACAATGGCTATAGGCGAGGAAAAAAACTTGGACTATTTGCCAAATTCACCTATGTTTTACACTGCCTAAGTTATCTACTGTACGGTAGCTTTCAGACCTTCCCCTCTAGGATTGTGATGACCAACAGTTTAGGCCTTGCTTAAAGGGTGGTACAAATGTGAATGTATGTTGGTGGTGGGGTAGGGGGCTTATATCAATCTCCTTACTGAGGACACTGTATTTGTTGTTATAGACTATGTGCAATCTAGAGCATAGTCTCATATATTCCTGAGAGCAAGAAATTCTATACTGGAAAAATTTTAAATGCTCATACTCTTGATGAAAGGAACATCCGAGAAGTTACTATAGTATTCTTTCAAGACATTCTGGTTACAGATTGCACACGATCAATACTACAAAGCCATGCCCCCAAGATTGCATATGGTCTATTGTAAGATCACAAACAAAATACACTTACACTAAGATTGCTCAAGCTGGCAAGTTCTGTGGCATCTTGTATTAATAATCTGTAAAATAAAGCAATTGATATAAGATTGGACAATACGCACAACACAATAGGAAGAATACGAACAAGTGTTTTACTAAACATTTGAAGATAAAATATTAAATTTTGTTGCATACGTACTCAGTTTGTGTTATAGAAAATACTGGATGAGTGCATGACATCATGTCTATCACTGGTACAATGAAAAAAGCTAAACTATAATTCATGTATCTTACTGCGTCAATTATGGCCGGTCCCATAGTCTTGTTTAGTGTCCGGGGGTATATACACAGCATTACAAGAGAAATGATATCAAATGAACATTTCTGCAGCATTATATTAAGCATGTCATATAGAGCTCTATTAGACTTGAATCTGCTGGGGAAAGTGTCCTAAGCACTTGAGTATGTTCGGGCAAATCCACCTTGGACAAGACTAGTAACTTGCAGGAGGTTAACACGGATAGAAACTTTCTCAAAGTTCCATAATAACCAGTTATAGACTAGTCATGGTAAGTAGTGCAAGAAACTGCAACAGCATGAACCGGCCAGCATCATGGGGCATACAAGCCACTGTCCTAACCATTTGGTTATGTTGTTTCACCGGTAAGAATTTACGGTGAAACTGCAACAGCACAAAGCAGAGATTCAGTCGTGCTTATCATAGTTCAAATCTCAACCTTGTCCTCGACCTTGCCCCACGTGTACATAACCAGTGAGCTTACAGTTTAAATATGCATGACATTGTCAGGCGCATTGGTAACCACCTGATAGCAATGCCATACATTATGTTCAGTAAAAGTTACAAGCTCGAGACAAAAATTAATAGTGATTCACTCGCTCATCACTATGAATGTGTGCATACACAAGTCACTGCAAATTTAGTTGTGAGTTACCGTACCTTCCATCAAGGTGCTTTCCATATTCATAACAGTCACCAGTTTATCTCCTTTATAAAGTCACTCACTCATCATTGTTACGCAGAAAACGTGGTTACGAAAAAAATTTAGAGTAGGGACCATAGCACATCGATTAAAAGTACTGAAACAAGCTGGAATAGTGCACGATGTTAAATCACAGTAAAACAACAAGAAGTGTTATATCCCTACTGTGCATTTCCGTTATGGTGTCTTGAGCACAGTAGGGATATAACACTTATTGTTTTACTGTGATTTAATATCGTGCACTACTCCAGCTTGTTTCAGTACTTTTTATCGATGTGCTATTGTCCCTACTCTAGTTGAAAATTCCACAATTTTTCGTGTACTTGTAGTTTTAAAAGCAGGGGCGGATCCAGAGTCTGGAAAGAGGGGGGGGCACCTTGCTGAAAAAAGTTGAAGAGCAAAAAAAAAAAATAAAATAAAAAGGTCACAACAATAATAGCTAGTTATCCTTTACCAAATATATTATATCACGTAGCTATGTTATGTAAAATAAAATCCTATTTATAGCTTCATAAGTAAGCTGCACTGCCTCATGAACATTGTGACTGCTTTATTAGAGTAATTGACTGCTCTATTAGAGTATCTCGATCTTGTATGCAATTTCTTGAAGGGGGGGGGGGCATTTGCCCCAAATACCCCATCTTGGATCTGCCATTGAAAAGGACTATCACTGTGGCTCTCACCTCAGAATCACTCGTTCAAAAAAAGTTCTAAAGGGTTCCATAAGGTTCAGTCCATTAACTGCTCTAAAGAACAAAAGGGGTGGATCCAAAGGGGTGTGAAGACAGGGCTAAGTGCTGATGTATAAACAGAGTGAAATTTTACTAGCTATTGACTACTCTGGATCAGTGTCTTAATAAATGAAGCTAGGTATGCACATTTTGGCCATTCCTCCATTTTTGCATAATTCTTGATGTACAGTTACAATTGGTAGACTACTGAAATATCTGTGCACTTAACTAATACTCAATACTGTAGTAACACTATACCACAAAGAGTGAGACATCACACTTCCTTCTTTACATAACAGAGTACAACACTTTATGAAGTACAAAGAGAAAAGTTTTATAATCTTAGGAAATATCTGCCTTTGTTCTACTACAATATTATAGTTGGTACAACATAATCATACAGTACGATAGTACTGTATAGTAGGGACCACAAAGGAGTAGGCGTGGCCCACGGGATAACATCATCCAAAAACCAGCCTCTATTTTCCCTGACGATGATGAGGCAGTATTGGTTTGGTAAAACCAAGTTTTCAGACCGACCCGAAACGCTTTCAACAAGTTGCTACAGAATTTTAAAAATGTATATATTTAACGGAAGTTTCTACTGACTGACTGAGTAACTGACTGATGCCTTCAGCCTTCAGACAAGTGTAACTCAATAACAACTAAGGCTACGGGCTTGATATTTTCACTGTTTGACGTAGCTTCGGTCCGACAGGTGCCTTTTGGCATACCACAGTATGTACAGTGCATTCTTCATGGACTTACCAGTGTCCTCCTTTGTGTCTCATTCGTCTTTGCTGACAGCGAACAGTGTCAATTTGGCAATAGCACGTGTGGCTTCCCTTCGTAATGGAAATCGTCTGTATTGTCATAGTGGGTATTTTGTTAGCAGAGGTGCTTTTCAAACAGTTCTTGATTTGTACTGCTGTGTAACGGGGTTGAACACAGCCGACAAAGGAGTGTAATGGATAGTTCACTTTTCAGATGATAATTGATATAACTGGGGTACGTGGAACCATTTCTTTCTTTCGGTATGCGTGGATTGCAGAGGTGTTTTTTGAACAGTTCTTGATTCGAAATGCTGCGTAATGCATTGAACATAGCTGACAACAAAGTGTAATGGATACTTCACTTTTCAGACAATAATTAGGGCGGACAGCGCCATTTCAGATGCAGTATGTGTGGGTTCACCAGTCATAATAATTTACAAAAAAAAGGTTAACAAACAAATACACAGAAAATTTGGAATTTTCAACTAGAGTAGGGGCCATAACACATAGATAAAAAGTACTGAAACAAGCTGGAGTAGTGCACGATATTAAATCACAGTAAAACAATAAGAAGTGTTAGTAGGGATATAACACTTCTTATTGTGTTACCGTGATTTAATATCGTGCACAACTTGTTTCAGTACTTTTTATCTATGTGTTATGGTCCCTACTCTAGTTGAAAATTCCAAATGGTTCTGTGTACTTGTAATATTATCAACCCACTCACTGTGAAAAAAGAGGGATATAAGATGGTATTTCCAGTGGCTTATTGAATACAAAAAAGCTTGATATAACCTGTATTATACTAACAATCTCATGTAAGGAATGTGTTAACTGAAACCATATATGTGATGGTATAGTGTGGACATTATACTAGATATAAGCTATTTCAGGTAATGTAGTGAAACCATATATGTAATAGTATAGTATTAGTCCAGCGCCTAAGTCAAATATTCGTTCACTTTTTGATTAAAGCACCAATTTTTTTACAGAGTATATGGAGCGTGCACTAAGTGTTTTAAGAAGGGGAGGCACGTAAAAAGTCCTCAGGAACACCCCTTTTTGCACCCTGACAAGAAAACTATTTGTTACTATTAAAAAATCAATCATGTTTCTATCAAGTTAACTGCTGGGCTTAGTATCATAGTAGTACAAAGCATACAGCTGGAACATAATAGCCTATTAGTAATCTATAAAAAAACAAATAGTTTTCTCACCTAGGCAGTAAACAAAATCACTAAAATTTCCATTTGCAGGAATTCTGTTAAAGTTTTGGACCTTCAATGCTGATGATTGTGTAGTACTATGTACAAGGATCATCCTGATGTGTATCATTTCTATATTAAAGGGGTATAACAAAAGTTATTAAATGCTAAAGTCACAAGTGAATATCTCAACAGAAAACCATGAACTACAGCAGTTCAATTAATCAAGCACAGAGCTTGAACAAAAGGTCCCTTCAGTGTCCTTATACTGGGCACCATATGAAAGGTAATTAAATTTCTAGTTTAATGAAGGCAGTTGCAAGTTGTTTCAACATCTTGTTCTCAAGTTACAGCGCTTTCAATTCAGTGTAATATAGTATAAGCAAGAAAAACACAAGGATGTGTCATAAGGTACTTCTTAGTGTTCAAAATCTCACTTCATTGGAACCCAGCTCCTTTAGGCTTATTTTGAGCATTATCACAGCACTAAGAAATACCTTAATACTCATCTGTGTGCTTTTCTTGCTTATATTACACTGAATTGAAAGCACTGTAACTTGAGAACAAGATGTTGAAACAACTTGCAACTGCCTTCATTAAACTAGAAATTTAATTACCTTTCATATGGTGCCCAGTATAAGGACACTGAAGGGACCTTTTGTTCAAGCTCTGTGCTTGATAATTGGACTGCTGTAGTTCATGGTTTTCTGTTGAGATATCCACCTGTGACTTTAGCATTAAATAACTTTTGTTATACCTCTTTAATAAAGAAACAATACACATCAGGATGATCCTTGTACGTAGTACTACACAATCGTCAACATTGAAGGTCCAAAACTTTAACAGAATCCCTGCAAATGGAAATTTTAGTGATTTTGTTTACTGCCTAGGTGAGAAAATTATTTGTCTTTTTATAGATTACTAATAGGCTATTATGTTCCAGCTGTATGCTTTGTACTACTATGATACTAGGCCCAGCAGTTAACTTGATAGAAACATGATTGATTTTTATAGTAACAAATGATTTTCTTTTCAGGGTGCAAAAAGGGATGTTCCTGAGGACTTTTTATGTGCCTCCCCTTCTTAAAACACTTAGTGCACACTCCATATACTCTGTAAAAAAATTGGTGCTTTTATCAAAAAGTGAACGATTATGTCAATTTTAAGGGCTTATGTACTGCACTATATGTATTATACTAAAGTATAACATGAGTATAATACAGTGTTTATATTAAGGCTTATTTGTATTCAATAAGCCACTGGAAATACCATCTTATATCCCACATTTTTCACAGTGACTAATGGTAAACACACTATGATATTTGACCAGTGTAACACTATGTCACAATGTGATGTACTCTCTACTTTACACAGTACAACAGTGATATATCACTTTACAAAGTGGAAGAAGAAAAGGTAGTTAATCCCATATATTCAGCTCACATGTAAACATAGTCTGATATTACAGGATATTACATAATGGATTCAAGGCACATATTATAGTCTCCTAAGTACACTGCACTTGACACACGGTAGTGTGTCGTGCGGCCCAAGAAGCCGGCGTGCCACCCGTGAGTATATTAACAGGAAGAAAGAAAATGCAATTTTCACACCTATGTAGCTCTGTGATCCCTTATCCGATTGGAACCAAATTTGCTAGAGAGGTGCCGGCCAGCAAGGGGAGTCTACACACCAAATTTGAAGAAAATCGCTCCAGCCATTTCCGAGATACGAGCGAACAAACTTTTGTTTTAATTTCTTTGTTTTTTTCTTCTTCTTCATTTCGAACACTTCGCAAAATCCGCCATAAAACACGAATGCATGCTCGGATCGGGCTGAAATTTGGCACACTAAGGCGGATCATTAATTAAGGCCCCTATTCGGTGATTATTAGTTTCTCATCCAGCCTTTCTAATTATTATGATGCGGGCGGGAGGGTATTACCATTATGCCATTATTTTATAATATTAACACACTGATGTACAGACCTTGTCCAAATTGTCTTTCTTTCTTACTACAAACATTTCCTTCACCAGCTGATTTTACTTTTCGTGATCGCCAACTGTTTTTCGACAGTCAGCTGAAAGCCTGCTTTGATGAAGTCGATAGAGCACGATTGCAATTGGCACTGCAGCAATTTGCTAAGGAAAACAACAGTTCTCCTGGTGATATATAGCGCATTGTAGCGTTCATCAACGAAAATTATAACAGTTTGGTATCACGTGTTCTTCTGAGCATGCGCAGAGTAAATAATGGCTTACCATGCAGTAGCTTAAGGCGGTGGATGAGAAACTAATAATCACCAAATAGGGGCCTAAATTAGGGCTCATTAAGGCGGATCTCCGTACCAACTTTGGTAAGAATCCGATGAACATTCACGGAGTTATGACCGATTATTTGCGTAAAATAAGGTCGAAGGTCTGTCACGCCTACAGGGTAAACTCCTTTGAGGAATCAGTTGAAAATTGATATGTAGATGGAGCAACCATCGTAGGAGTGCCTTTTTGTGGTTTGAAAGGAATCGGGATAAAGACCATGGAGATATGACACAAAACCCGACCTGTGTCGAAATTACGCGATCGATTTTTATGAATAAAAAAACTATTAGTTTTCGTGTCTACCAGGCAAACCGCTTAGAGCAACGAGCTGAAAATCAGTATGTAGCTGGAATAATCCTCACAGAAAGTCCTTGCAGTAGTACAGAAGAATCGGATTACAAACCACTGAGTTATGATTCGAAAGACAACTATGTGTAACAAATGCGAGATCGAGATACTCTAATAGAACAGTCACCCTAATAAAGTATTCAGCTGTATTTATAATTTACTCAATTATATTACATTGCAAGTTATTCTGTAGGGAATTCAGCCACAAACAAGTCACGCTGTAGTCAGATCAGCCAGAAGAAGGTACCTAATAGAGAGTTCAGCTACAAAGAAACCATCATGTAGAGAGTTCAGCTAGAAGAAGTCACATTGTAGAGAGTTCAGCTACAAAGAAACCACCATGTAGAGAGTTCAGCTGCAAACAAACACCCTGTAGAGAACTCAGCTACAAACAAATCGCCTGTAGAAAGATTAGCTAGAAGAAGTTACCTTGTAGGGAGTTCAGCTACAAACAAATCACCCTGTAGAGAGTTCAGCTACAAAGAAATCATCATGTAGAGAGTTCAGCTGCAAACAAATCATCCTGTAGAGAGTTCAGCTATGAAAAGATCACCCTGTAGAGAGTTCAGCTAGAAAAAGTCACCTTTTAGAGAGTTCAGCTACAAAGCAACTACCATGTAGAGAGTTCAGCTGCAAAAAAAATCAATCACTCTGTAGAGAGTTCAGCTAGAAGAAGTCACCTTGTAGAGAGTTCAGCTGCAAATAAATCACCCTGTAGAGAATCCAGCTACAAACAAATCACCCTGTAGAAAGATCAGCTAGAAGAAGTTACCTTGTAGAGAGTTCAGCTACAAAGAAACCACCATGTAGAGAGTTCAGCTGCAAACAAATCACCTGTAGAGAGTTCAGCTAGAAACAAGTCACCCTGTAGAGAGATCAGCTAGAAACAAGTCACCCTGTAGGGAGTTCAGCTAGAAGAAGTCACATTGTAGAGAGTTCAGCTACAATGAAACTCCCATGTAGAGAGTTCAGCTGCAAACAAATCACCCTGTAGAGAACTCAGCTACAAACAAATATGCCCTGTAAAAATATCAGCTAGAAGAAGTTACCTTGTAGAGAGTTCAGCTACAAAGAAACCACCATGTAGAGAGTTCAGCTGCAAACAAATCACCTGTAGAGAGTTCAGCTAGAAACAAGTCACCCTGTAGAGAGATCAGCTAGAAACAAGTCACCCTGTAGAGAGTTCAGCTAGAAGAAGTCACGTTGTAGAGAGTTCAGCTACAAAGAAACTACCATGCAGAGAGTTCAGCTGCAAACAAATCACCCTGTAGAAAGTTCAGCTATGAACAGATCACCCTGTAGAGAGATCAGCTAGAAACAAGTCACCCTGTAGAGAGTTCAGCTAGAAGAAGTCACCTTGTAGAGAGTTCAGCTACAAAGAAACCACCATGTAGAGAGTTCAGCTGCAAACAAATCATCCTGTAGAGAAATCAGCTACAAACAAATTGCTGTGTAGAAAGATCAGCTAGAAGAAGTTACCTTGTAGAGAGTTCGACTACAAAGAAACTGTTATGTAGAGAGATCAGCCTCAAACAATTCACCCTGTAGAGAGTTCAGCAAGAAGAAGTCACCTTGTAGAGAGTTCAGCTACAAAGAATCCATCATGTAGAGAGTTCAGCTGCAAACAAATCACCCTGTAGAGAGTTTCAGCTACGAAAAGATCACTCTGTAGAGAGTTCAGCTAGAAGAAATCACCTTGTAGAGAGCTCAGCTACAAAGAAACCACCATGTAGAGAGTTCAGCTGCAAACAAATCATCCTGTAGAGAAATCAGCTACAAACAAATTGTTGTGTAGAAAGATCAGCTAGAAAAAGTTACCTTGTAGAGAGTTCAACTACAAAGAAACTATCATGTAGAGAGATCAGCTACAAACAATTCACCCTGTAGAGAGTTCAGCAAGAAGAAGTCACCTTGTAGAGAGTTCAGCTACAAAGAATCCATCATGTAGAGAGTTCAGCTGCAAACAAATCACCCTGTTAGAGAGAAGTTACCTTGTAGAGAGTTCAGCTACAAACAATTCACCCTGTACAGAGATCAGTTTGAAGAAGTTCTTTGTAGAGAGTTCAGCTACAAACAAATCACCCTGTAGAAAGATCAGCTAGAAGAAGTCACCTTGTAGAGAGTTCAGCTACAAACAAATCACCTGTAGAGAGTTCAGCTACAAACAAATCACTCTGTAGAGAGATCAGCTAGAAGAGGTCACTTGTAGAGAGCTCAGCTACAAACAATTCACCCTGTGCAGAGATCAGCTAAAGAAGTTACCTTGCAGAGAGTTCAGCTACAAAGAATCCATCATGTAGAGAGTTCAGCTGCAAACAAATCACCCTGTAGAGAGTTTCAGCTACGAAAAGATCACTCTGTAGATAGTTCAGCTAGAAGAAGTCACCTTGTAGAGAGCTCAGCTACAAGAAATCACCATGTAGAGAGTTCAGTTGCAACCAAATTACCTTGTGGAGACTTCAGCTGCAAACAAATCGCCCTGTAGAAAGATCAGCTAGAAGAAGTTACTTTTTAGAGAATTCAGCTACAAAGAAACTATCATGTAGAGAGTTCAGCTACAAATAAGTCACTCTGTATAGAGATCAGCTAGAAGAAGTTACCTTGTAAGAGTTCAATTACAAAGAAACCACCATGTAGAGAGTTCAGCTACAAACAATTCAACGTGTACAGAGATGAGTTTGAAGAAGTTCTTTGTAGAGCGTTCAGCTACAAACAAATCACCCTGTAGAAAGATCAGCTAGAAGAAGTCACCTTGTAGAGAGTTCACTTACTAAGAAACCACCATGTAGAGAGTTCAGCTACAAACAAATCACCTGTAGAAAGTTCAGCTACAAACAAATCACTCTCTAGAGAGATCAGCTAGAAGAGGGCACTTGTAGAGAGCTCAGCTACAAACAATTCACCCTGTGCAGAGATCAGCTAAAGAAGTTACCTTGCAGAGAGTTCAGCTGCAAAGAAACCATCATGTAGAGAGTTCAACTATAATCAAATCACCTTGTAGAAAGATCAGCTAGAAGAAGTCACCTTGTAGAGAGTTCAGTTACAAAGAAACCACCATGTAGAGAGTTCAGCTACAAACTAGTGACCCTGTAGAGACATCAGCTAGAAGAAGTTACTTTGTAGAGAGTTCAGCTACAAAGAAACCATCATGTAGAGAGTTCAACTACAAAGAAACTATCATATAGAGAGATCAGCTACAAACAATTCACCCTGTAGAGAGTTCAGCAAGAAGAAGTCACCTTGTAGAGAGTTCAGCTACAAAGAATCCATCATGTAGAGAGTTCAGCTGCAAACAAATCACCCTGTAGAGAGTTTCAGCTACGAAAAGATCACTCTGTAGAGAGTTCAGCTAGAAGAAGTCACCTTGTAGAGAGCTCAGCTACAAGAAATCACCATGTAGACAGTTCAGTTGCAACCAAATTACCTTGTGGAGAATTCAGCTGCAAACAAATCGCCCTGTAGAAAGATCAGCTAGAAGAAGTTACTTTGTAGAGAATTCAGCTACAAAGAAACCATCATGTAGAGAGTTCGGCTACAAACAAGTCACTCTGTATAGAGATCAGCTAGAAGAAGTTACCTTGTAGAGAGTTCAGCTACAAACAATTCACCCTGTACAGAGATCAGTTTGAAGAAGTTCTTTGTAGAGGGTTCAGCTACAAACAAATCACCCTGTAGAAAGATCAGCTAGAAGAATTCACCTTGTAGAGAGTTCAGTTACAAAGAAACCACCATGTAGAGAGTTCAGCTACAAACAAATCACCTGTAGAGAGTTCAGCTACAAACAAATCACTCTGTAGAGAGATCAGCTAGAAGAGGTCACTTGTAGAGAGCTCAGCTACAAACAAATCACTCTCTAGAGAGATCAGCTAGAAGAGGTCACTTGTAGATAGCTCAGCTACAAACAATTCACCCTGTACAGAGATCAACTAAAGAAGTTACCTTGCAGAGAGTTCAGCTGCAAAGAAACCATCATGTAGAGAGTTCAACTATAAACAAATCACCTTGTAGAAAGATCAGCTAGAAGAAGTCACCTTGTAGAGAGTTCAGTTACAAAGAAACCACCATGCAGAGAGTTCAGCTACAAACTAGTGACCCTGTAGAGACATCAGCTATAAGAAGTTACCTTGTAGAGAGTTCAGCTACAAAGAAACCATCATGTAGAGAGTTCAACTACAAACAAGTGACCCTGTAGAGACATCAGCTAGAAGAAGTTACCTTGTAGAGAGTTCAGCTGCAAAGAAATCATGTTGTAGAGAGTTCAGTTGCAAAGAAACCACCATGTAGAGAGTTCAACTATAAACAAATCACCTAGTAGAAAGATCAGCTAGAAGAAGTCACCTTGTAGAGAGTTCAGTTACAAAGAAACCACCATGCAGAGAGTTCAGCTACAAACTAGTGACCCTGTAGAGACATCAGCTAGAAGAAGTTACCTTGTAGAGAGTTCAGCTACAAAGAAACCATCATGTAGAGAGTTCAACTACAAACAAGTGACCCTGTAGAGACATCAGCTAGAAGAAGTTACCTTGTAGAGAGTTCAGCTGCAAAGAAACCATGTTGTAGAGAGTTCAGTTGCAAAGAAACCACCATGTAGAGAGTTCAGCTGCGAAGAAACCATCATGTAGAGAGTTCAGCTACAAACAAATCGCCCTGTAGAAATATCAGCTACAAGAAGTCACTTTGTAGAGTGTTCAGTTATAAAGAAACCACCGTGTAGAGTGTTCTGTAATAAATATATGTATTATATATATAATTTGTACATTTACTGATAAAATATTTAAAGTATTTAACATCTACTTCATCTTTTCTTCTTCCTGTGGTAAAGAAAAGAAAATCCCCAAAGCCGACCATAGGCCGGCTTTGGGGTATACAAACACAAAAAGAAGTGAAATCTAATCAAAAACAGCTAAGCTGTAAAAAAAGATGCGGCCCCAAAAAGCCATGGTGAAAAAAGTGGACCAAATTCACCTGAATTGTCGTTATTAAAAATTTTACCATTAACCTACCATCACAGCCATTTCTTGGCCGCCACCTTGGATTTCACAACTTTTTTCACCATGGCCTTTTTGGGGCCGCACCTTTTTTTACAGCTTAGTTGTTTTTGATTAGATTGCAAATAACATGGTTCCTTTGCTAGATACATTCCAGAGGTCTGTGCAATGATATTACACATAGCAAGGTATACATAACTGTGGCACATCATCGTCACCTAAGATATATTTGTGTACTACTCAGGTGCTTCAAACACACACAAGCATGTACATGCATACACACAAACACACAGGCACAGACACACACACTTACAGAGTAGCAAAGTATAGCTACGTAGGCAAAGTTTTGAAGATGTGAACTGTGATACCAACTCATCCTGTTGATGTTACATAACAAGATGATAAACAAATGAACCACCCCCAGGCTATAACAAATGAATTCCCTTACATACTATTATTATCCCTTGTAGCTAGTAGGATATTACATCATCACTGGTTATTCAGCAAGTATAATATGATACATACACTTGTACATACATGTGGTGGCCATGAATAAAACCAAAATTTAATAGTTCTCATACCTATATATCAACAGTATGACTTCTCTGCAAAAGATATCCTTACTAAGTCAAACAGCCATATCGCAGTTAGCAGTACTGTACTGCTTAGATAGTCAAACAATCATGTACATATCCTCTTTCAAAGGTTTCTGAGGAACTATGATTGATTTGTGTTAAAAATATACACATGCAGGTAGGATCAACTGGTACAGGTATCTGGTGTATACACAGGTAAACACAACTATGCACCAGATATATACACAAGGGTCATGTTCCAATTTCAGTTGATCAAGCACTGGAGGAGTCAACTAAATGAAGTTCCTAATCTGTACACTGAGTCAACTACTAATTTCACTGTTCTCTTTAGGGTTATCCATTTTATACCTGTATAGGTGATCATGCAGGGTGAAGCTGTATGTTTGTTATTACTCAATTTCCAACTGCAAAGTGTCATTAGCAAATTCAATGCACATGGCAATCTATCTACTCTACATTCCATGCTGTAATTGTCTTACAAAACCAAATTGACTACTTTGTACAATGACTACCTCATGTGAATGCCCAGACACACAACTATACATGTAAGAATTGCAACTTCTAATCAAACACATGCATACAACTAAAATTGAACAATAGAAACTTATTCAAACTTCTGACAAATATTGACCTAGGAAATTTGGCAGCTATTTGCTATGTCCGTAACTATCATTTTATGCAATTCTGCAATTCAGGTCATTTTTTTTATTTATTAAGGCTTTACAGCACAAGTGCTGAAGGTCTGTAGGACACCTGGTCTTATACAGTCATGTGCTATTTAACTGTAGGTACTACAATGCATTGTGTAAGAGGCTGTGCATCTATCAGTTATCTAATAATCATTAATGTCTCAATATAATCTTTATTTGTGACATCTGTTCAGGTCCAAGCATCAATGTCAGTGGCTGCTTTTTTACTCCTGAATATTTTAGAATATGCATATTGTGTCATTTGCAATGATGTCACATGGAGAACACTGAAATTACAGGCAAACTAATATCATTCACATAGTAAATGTACACCTTATATACATGCAGCAAATAATATTATGTATATATGTAGCTATAGCTTCATGTTTGATACTTAGGAATATGTATAGAAGGAAGCTAGCTGTTAAGTTCTTCCTAACTGATATAGTAGTAACCATCTAACAACAACCATGAGGTTTCTGTGTTGATCCTAATCATGTTCAGTTCAACAGGTTTAGTTTTGCATGATCTTGATGCTTCAGATCACATATATGCAGCTTAAGAAACATGATCATATTTCATGATTCCCTTACATGCATTCAGCACAGCTAGTATCACTGTAAAACAATTAGTATACTGATGTCTGCCACAATACTCACTATTTAAGTAGTGAATGTCACTACATAAAAATAGTGAGTATTGTGGCAGACATTATATAGAAGTGACTTTCACTAGCTAGTTCATTTTTTTGTTTTTTTTTTACTGTGTTGTTGACTCCCTCCCCCAGACCACATGCATGTGTATTTATTTATTGTATCTATTAAACGCTAGGCATAATCAAATAGTGGTGGTTTCAAACTTCTTTGGTGTATAGCGGTTAATGATACTTGTATCTACATGTTGGTGCCAAATTCAGCATATGTGTTAATTGTCTCTCAGGAACTGATGTATAACCTATAGTGTCCATGAATGGACATGCACTCTCACAATCTATGCCATCCTGGATTCTATTTAGGCCTATTATTATGAGTTTGGTCTACACATTTACTCTTGTCTGTCTTGTGTATACATACCTTATACTATCCCCTATTACAGCTCTGTGTAATGGTGCAAATCATGTATATGCCATGTATAGTATTACATATATGTGTATACAAGTGTGTTTCATAATAATTCATGTAATTACAATTATAGATATACTAACAATAAAGCTATTTACATTTATCTCGCATGTGATGGTTTACTGGATAAATATACTGAATATTGGGATATGGAAATTATCCACGCAGGATCATGTGCCAGTGTTAGGGAACTTTCTGTGTAAGCCTTCTTATATGTAGTAAAACAGTATAGCAAATAGAGATTCTGTGGTTTACTTTTCACTATCACAAGATCTGTTACATGTAACCACACAATAGACGTGTGTCAGCATGACATACAGTGTACTACACCCTTGAGAACACAACACATCATGCATTAGCACAAGAACAGTGAAGTGACATGGTACATGTATCACAACTTACCTTGTACAGTGTAACATTGTTATGGTTACACCATGCACTGACTTGAATTTAAGTTATATTCAACAGCTACATATATAATTATATGCATGCATATATACTATTTAGTGACGCATATATTGTCCTATGGTCCATGTCATGGCATGGCTCTGTTCTAGTGGAATTTATCATCACTATTGTCATGGAGGTGGCCATGCAGGGTGAAGCTGTATGTTTTTACCATAATAGTGCAACACTATCAAACTAGTGTAAGGAAAAATGTCATTAGCAAGGCTTCAGTGCACGTGGTAACCTACCTATCTCTATAATTATGTCAGTATAATCATTCAACACATTACAATGAATTGGTCACTTTTCTACTGTATGCTAGCTGGCTACCTTATGTGAATGCCCAGACACACAATTATAGTCAACCCTGTGTGAATTGAATGTTTATTAATTATGTTTACAAAGTGATACACACAGACTACATGTGTGATACACACAGACTACATGTGATGGAATGTAGCTAAGAGTGGAATGGTCGATGTTTGAATAGTTATTCATTTTCTAAAGTGCTTAATAAAATTTTTAATGGCAAATGCAAATTGAACAATGCAAGCATAATCATTATACTTCCTAAGGACTCTGATAAATGTTGCTCACCAACATTTGAAATATGATACATCTGCTGTGGCTGTACTCTCATTTATATGTATTTCAGGTCATGTGACTGCTGTGCTATTGACAGTATAAGCATTGTGTAAGGGACTAAGTCAACTGTGCATTTAGTGAGGTATCTAATGATCATTAATGTGGTTTCATGTCTAAATTGTCTGCATATGTGACAATACTGTCTAAGTGCAAACTAACCTGGCTGCTCTTTTATCCCTGTAGGCATATTTTTAGAACATGACATTTGTAATGATGTCACACTTTGTTACACAGATATATGATCAAAATGAAACAAACAAAATTGATAGGCAAACTGCTTTCATCAATTTGTTTTCATGTACATATGTGCACACATGTAGTATTCATGTAGACAGTATACATGTAGACATGCATGGTATAGCCCATAAGGAACACAAACTGTTTGCACTCTGCAGCACTTTGGGTTCCTGATATTATGTTAGGAACACATAAAACTTGTGAGTGGGGAAGCTAGTTACAAATGTAGGATTTTAGTAGCAACCACCTAACAACCAGCTATAAAGTTCTGCGTTGATCCTATTTGAAAGTCCCCTATATCATTATGTATGGCTGCTATATTAGTAGACTATTTGTACCCCAGAGACAATGCACATCAAGCACATGAACAAGTGTTCATTCATGTTTTTAAGTGAACATTCTTTTAGGCTATGCACACTGTATACATACTTGCAGTGTTGGGAGTAACGCGTTACTTATGTAACGCGTTACGTAATATTATTACTTTTGTGGTAACAAAGTAATATAACGAAATACGCTATAAAAACATATAATATAACGCAAGTTACTTTACTTACAAATGTAATGCGGTACCTAAATAATATAATTACTATAACGAGTCTAATATCACGTAATATTACTACTACAAGTAACGAAGTTACTAATCTCGTTAGTTATCCTCTGACGCCTAGCCACAACGAAGTAACGAGGCCTACTAAATGAAGCTTATTCACCAGCTTCTTACTTATAACCAAGATTTGCATATTGTCCAACAACGCGGCAATCATGTCACGTGATAAGGTGGTAGTTTCACACGTGACAGCTTAAGGCTGTGGACACAAATATGTAATATTATTACAGTTACTTTATTTTATGGGTAATATGTAACTGTAACTAGTTGCAAGTAATATGTAATATGTAACTAGTTACTTTTACAAAGTAACTTGCCCAACACTGCATACTTGTATGTTTCTTGTGTTGCTATTACCGTTTAGTGTCTATGCGGCAACTGGAACTCTTAATGCCAGATTTAGTGTATGCATTAACAGCTGACACATAATCTAGTGAGTTCCTGTGAATGGGCACCCTTAAAGCTGTGATCATGTTGTGCTGATAGAGATTATATACACCATCATGGATTCTATTTAACTTCCACCAGAGATTTTCCTTGCCAAGCTTGATCTATGCCTTTGCATGTCTTGTGTATATGCCATACCTTATATGTGACTGGATTTGCGAAAAGAGGTCTTCCACACACATCCAATTCTATGAAAGACCATAACTTAGGTTTTAAACAATGTATAAAGCTGACACTTTCATCATCCATTAACCAATGTTGGCACTTACCACTGACCAAATTTTAAGTCAATAGCTTATATTGATCTGAAGTTATGAGTCGCCAAAGTTAGTAAAGTAGATGCGTGTGGAAGACCCCTTTTCACAAATCTGGTCACATATAGTATGCTTAGATGACTATGTATAATATTGCATGTGGCGATGCAAAAATTGTGATGTTTAGCCAGTATAACTATACCATATTAGTAGTAGGTATCATTTTAGAAGATGCGATCTGTAAATGCTACTCCACTGACTAGCTAGGGGTCCATTTTCTCTCATTGAACCTATATACTTAAACAGTGTTGGTATTACAAAACTATTTCAAGTTCAAAAATTTGAGATTTTGTGGCTTATATAGTGACAATCGCTTTTTTTTTTGTTCAGCTACATAACATATAGCCACACAATAGACATGCATCAGCATGATATGTATAGCAGCAACACATGCTGTCAGCACAAAGCAGTGAGGTGAAGTGGCAATGTGTGAATGCAACATGCATAACTTACCTTTGTTGCATATGGTTATAGATATTTACAAATAGCCGTATACATCTAGATAAATGTATGCCCTCTTAATTGATAATTCCAGACATGTGACACTGCTATCACATTATATGATGATATCTGATGTTCATAGGTTGTTCTATAAAGTCCACAATACTAATGAACTTCCAAGCTGTAGCTAGTCATCAATTGTTAGATTTAATACAGGCTCAAAATAAGTAGCTTCTGAGTGATCTTACGTTTTATACAAATTGGTGATTGCATGTATACTTTAACCTAGTACTCACATAACTAGTCTATAGCATACTATACTCATATACTTTATTAAGTTGTAATTCCTTTTGGTTATTAAATCCAACATATCACCGTTCAGTATTAGCTATAGCCATTTCAAGGAGGCAAAGCCAGTGACATATCTAGACTCTCTGGTATAATAGGCCAGCACAAGAGCAATTAAAAAGTAACAGCCTGTTCACAATGGCAGCCCTCCACCAACTATGCATTATATCACTGATAAACTACATAAAAATCCCTACATAGTTTGCTATACTGCTTCTCTGAATAGTGCATGTGACTGCTTTATTAGAGTATCTTGATATTATATACAAATAACTCATTGCATCAAAACTTTTTGGTAGAGCACAGATCCACCCATAGATACTTACTGTTATTATAATTTATTGAATGGGTTGAATGCCCTAGCAAAAACAATTTGCCAGGGCTAGGCTGTGGGCCTTTGAGTGTGCCCATATCCAGATTGTTTCCAGAACTCATCTAACCGCTGCTTGAACAATGCCATGGTGGGTGCAGTCACAACTGAGTTGGGTAGAGCATTCCAGTGGCTAACAATTCTGCTTGAGGAGAAGTGCTGCCAAACAAGTAACCTAGATCTCACTTTAAACAACCTAATAAGCTGCATGCCCTGATGGTGACCTCTGGTGATCATTGTTAGAATTACTATTGAGTACGAAAAATGTATATAGGTGAACCCAAGTCATATAGTATCTGGTCATTATTTTGTAATCTTCAATTAAATCTCTCCTTTGACGTCTACAGAACAGTGAGCACCGATCTAATTTTTTTCAGACGGTTTTCATAAGACAAATTAATGTGAATCAATTATGTGATAGAGCATGAAGACGATTGGTGCAGTTGGTGGCAAGTCGCAAAGCCTGTAAATACATATATCCTTATCAAAGAGGAAGCTGCAAGAATAATAATAATATATATAACAAGCATAGGGATATAAGCAGCAAAAGTAGCTAGCTACAAAGAATACATTCTGAGTATGCTATCCCACTAGGGATCTGTGAGAACGCTGAGAAGGCTTATTTATTATTTATACATATCACTGTGCAAAATCTCTAAGTAGAGTATAAAAGCACAGATGAAAGTTAGCTAATTTGGTTAGTTACTCATGTCTAGCCCAGCTAGTTTTTCTTTAAACTGTTGACAATGGTGTACATGATATGATATCATCACGTAGAGAATTCCAAATTTTTATTGAAGAGGGAAAAAAATGAGCGTAAAGAATTTATTTTTGTCATTGGTTGCTGAAATATCTTTTGGTGACCTCTGGTGTAGTGCACATGGTCAGATGAAACCGGCATGAGATGGATATTGGCAAGTATGTATGTTGATGAGGTTGTGTATAATCAGGTGATTGCTTTTAGTTGATTTCTTCCAGCATGCTTCCAGTTTAGTCTTTGCAACATTTCAGCAATGCACCTACCAATGTCAAGCCCCACCCCCAGGGTCCCCATACACCTTCTAGGGATTTGACATCTGCACTTTGTACCCCTGGGGCTTTTGACAGTGGCAGTTTGCTGAACTAAAAATTATTTCAATGGGTAAATCAAATCCCTATAGAAACCCCTCTCTTGAGGTGGGGACTTAGTGGAGTTTTGGCAAGTTTCTTAGTCCCACTACTGGGGAATTTGACACTAGACTTTGTCAAATCCCCTGTATTCCCCCGGTGGGGCATGACATTGATAGGCAGTGGCGGAGGAAGTGGTTGATATGGGGGGGGGGCTGACCAGAGGTGGATAAATGAGATGAGGCACTACATTGTGGTAAGGTGAGACCAAAAAAAAAAAAAGGTCAGCTGACAATAGCTGCCCACCTCATTAGCTACACATTTATAGCTGGTAAACCACATAAAAATCCTTACATAGCCCACTACTGTGACTACTTTATTAGAGTGACTGCTCTATTAGAGTATCTCGATCTTTATCACGGTTTTCAGCCACACTCCAAGAATGATTGATTGATTGATTAATTGATTGATTATAACTTTACAGTACTGCATACAAGTATAGAATAATAGATGTACAATTAGTAAAATCTTTAGGGTACAGTACTGATGGTCCGCTAGCTCAAGGCTACCGGCCATTAAAAATCTAAAATTTACTTACCGTATTACATTACCAAGAGTTCATATATATTATGAACTCTTGACATTACTTATAAAAATTACATTACTTATACCATAGATACTACACCCACCTTATACTTAAAGGGGGCGGGGTGTGTTGGAACATCTACTACATGGGCATAAAAAATGAAATGTGCAAGGGCTCTCATGTCTAAAGTTTGATAAAAAATGTGACCATAGAAACTTATATATCCTTGTCTTGTTTGTTTTAATAGATAGAGATAAGTCAATAGGAGGTAGGGCATTCCACAATCGAGGGATTCTATTGAAGAAAAAATGTCTACCTGCATTATTATTGTTTCTAACATGAATCATTTTACCACTTGAGGAGGACCTGGTATTTCCATCAGCAAAAGTTAGGATAATTTCAGCGTCAAAAGTTAGTCCTCTTGTTTTTTCAACTTCTGGAGGCATGGGTGCCTCCACCACTGTGGCTTACAAGCGCCTGGCCTTCCTCCTATCTTGTAAGTGGAAATCACCGTACTGTAGGGTGATGAGCTGGCTTCGCTGCCGTCTTGGCTTCTCCTTATTGCACTCTGCCATCATGTGCATAAGGGGTTCTCGCTCCTCCTCTGGTCATCCCTTTAAGGGTCATGTTCCAGCATCAGTTGACCTTGCACTGGGGGAGGGGCGTCTTGGGGCCGTTTAAGCCCCATTTCCTTTTTTATTTTCTATTCTGTGTTCTGTAGGTTCTGTTTCAGTAGCTCTGTAGGTGTAGGAATAGGCTAAACCCATTTTATAGAACATCTTAGCGTAGAGTAGAGTGTGGTGGATGGGAGTGCCAACTTGGGCCGGTTCTTCTTTCTTTAAAAAAATAATTTCAGCGTGATATCATTCTGAGGGGGGCTAAGCCCCCCCCCCCCTTCCTTTCCGCCGCCTATGTTGATAGGTGCATAACACTTGAAAAGGGGGAGTAAAACCTGTGAATATACATGATAGCTACACGTATGCTGAACAGGCACTAAAAGTTCCGGCACAATGAAAACGCACACTTTTTTTATAATTCGTAACTTAAACTGACGGTACCATAGCCTACTTTGGGATGGGCTATTGATGCTAGCGAATTTTCTGGCAACTTCTAGCTAGCTCAGGAAACTTCAATATAAATTGAAGCCTTACAATCCACCTTGTTGGCTGAACGTCCCCGCCTTCACATGACGTAGTCTAATTAAACCAGTATAAAAGAGATCTACCAAATTAACCCCCTTATTAGTGTAAACACAATGTCTTACAGAACTGTTAGTGTTCCAGAGATGGCAGCTGCATCCTCGGACAACATGGGTGTTCGGAAAAGTCCGGCGAAAGGCGTCACGCCCCTTGATGGCTACCGCAAGGAAATAACTTGCTCATATTGTCGGCATTCCGCTAACGATTTAATGAACACCGAACCAGCTATCTGTTGCCCCTACTGTCCATGGAATAGTATCGATGACATTCCTAGTGAAAGGGAGATGGAGAATGACAGCGATAAACTAGTATCTCCACCAACGACAGAAAACCGCGGTGCTTCGCCACATCTTGACGTGTTTTGTCCAAACAAGAACTTGGGGTGCCCATGGAGTGGCAGCCTTGCAAACGTTTATAAACACACCAACTCCGAATGTAAGTGTAAGCGTATTTCGCTGGGTTCACTAGATGATGGCAGTGACAGCAATTCAGTGCATTCCAGTGGGTCGATGGATGAAGATGAAAACGAAGTAGTTGTAGCACCAATGATTATTATGATGAGTGAGTTTGAACAAAAGAAGATGAACAATGAACAGTGGTACTCACCTGTTTTCTGTACACATGAACAAGGATATCAGTTCAGGTTGAGAGTGGATGCTAATGGATGGTGTAGTGGTGATGCTGTAGCAGTAGTGGTCTCCCTAGTGAAGGGTGATCACGATGATGAACTTGAGTGGCCATTTCAAGGAGTAATCACAATACAGATTTTAAACCACATCAAAAATTCAGCACATTCAACGGTAAAGGAATTCGTATTCAAAGATGGTGGATATGAATGTCAACGAGTTATAGATGAGACAGAACCAGAATTTGGTTGTTGGTGTGACAGATTCATCACACACAGCGCACTACAATATAATCCTATCAAGAAAAGCCAGTACCTAAAAAATGACTGTCTATATTTTCTTGTAACGTATGGCACACAACATACAGCACGCCACTTAGATAATAGCTAGCTATCTATGCAACCTTTTAAATGTATGTAAATCAGAAATACTGTGTAACTTTTTAAATCAATACTTATCAAGTGATAATTATACTAGTAAATAGTGTTGCACCGGTTATTGGAAAAACCATATATCAGCTGTATTTTTGTTTTGTGTATCGGTATTGGATCGGTACCATGATAGAAAAAGCAGCAAATACAGCCCTGCATTATAACATAGTCTACTTAAATGTACTGTTAGCTATTATAATATATATACTATAAATATAATCAAAATTTCTAGCAAAATTTTCAGGAAGATACTCTTGTGCAATATCGGATTGGCTATGTTTATTGGCTTGAAAATACTATTCAATATAATTATTATATATTTTTATTAATTACTAAAACAATAACAACAAATGCTACGATTAGAATCTACAAAACAAACTATAACTACAATGAAGAAAGAACAACTACAGGGAAAGGGAAAGTCATCATCCCCCCTTGCAAAGCCCAATACCTTAAAATTCATTCAAGCATTATTCATCCATAAACATACAGAAATAAATTTGAAGGTATTGGGCTCTGAAGTAAATTTCTTCTGGCCACTTTAGGTGAAATACCACTACGGGTGGTGATATACAATCAGCAAAATGAACTGACAAAGTGATATCGGTTATTGGAATATTGGCAAAATCTCATATCGGTGCAATGCTACTAGTAAATTGTTTTGTTAAATCACCAGCTAAATTTTATTAGCTATATACATGCATGGAAGAGTGCATGTACCTATAGCTACTTGTGGTGCATTTAGTGATGTGTGAGTGGCACACTGATATAAACCCCTCTATAATTGTTATTGTTATTAGAGCTTTACAGCACTGAAGGTCTGACAGCAACATGTGCTGCAGCCTTTGGATTACCTAACCTAACAAATTGGAACTATAGAGACTTAAACATTACTTAACCTACAGTAGTTAATTGCCACCATGTTTTAAGTTGTATCACCATGCACTATTTGGATGACATTCATATTACATCAGTTGATCCCCATGCAGTCATCAGTTATAGCTTGATTGGTTTTCCAAGCTGACAACACTTGCCTACTATTGGGAAAAGACATTAACTTATGCATGACCTCGTTATGGCAACCAGACCATGCACCACACCTCACCTTTTATGACATAATAGGGTATTCAAGCTGAGACATGCACATACAGACATGATGTGATATGGAACTGGGAGTAACAACTCAAAATTGCCATGTATAGCTACCTGAAGTGGTTATACATCTCCAAGTAGCAGTTAAGCAATAGGGAGAGGAGTGAAAAGTTGTTAACAGCATGAACAGTTGAAATCACTATAGGCTGATAGACATGGTAATAAAATTTGCTGGGAAAATTCATTGAATGAATCCAATAAACTTTTTTTTTTAATGACTATTCATACACCTCCAGTGTCACTCGCATGCTTGAAAATCTTCATTGGGCTACATTAGAACAATGTCGTGCTCAAGCTAAGCTAGTTACACTGTACAAAATTGTTACAACATCCTTCACATTCCATCTTAACACAAACTATGCCACCATATCCGATACGAAGCCATCATACCCATCACTTCGCTGTACCACCATCTAGAATACAACCATATAAACTATCATATTTCCCTTCAAGTATTGCACTCTGGAATGCTTTACCAACAGACACCGCTCTGTCACCCAACCTTGAGCCTTTCAAAGATAGATTGTAACATCATTTTACAATCGCTATACCTAATTAAGGACAATTATTAAATTATAATATGTACGTTATACTCTTACTGAGTTCGTACATTACAGATAAATAATAAATAATAACCAACTGCAACACTCATGAATTGTGATTATGTTTCATATTTGTTATTATGCTGTACAGAATCCTCTATGCAGACTATATAGTACAACAATTACACCACAATTACATTATGATTATACTATTGTTATAATTAATATGTCAATTAAATGAGTTAATGATGCAGTGTTGATGGTGCCAAGGAATTCAATGAATTGAGGAGTCAATTGTAATTTAAATTGTTTGCAGGAAATGTAAACACCTGTCCATATCACTGCGTGCATGCCATTTTCAGAACAGTTGTGATACATAGTATGAATGTCCATAGGCTATATTACCTTGTAGATCTTCTAACTTCCATCATAACAACCATTTTCTAGGGCTTCTGTATATACGTATACAACCAACAACTGTTTACAAAACAGAAAATGATTGTTAGTGTATATAGCTGTTTAGAGGTCATCCATAATTTTCAGTTCTTTATGTAAGACTACAAAGAGTACTGTTTTTTCTATAACACCTTCCTCCCACATGTACTGTGAATATGCTTAGACATGCAGAGAAAATTACATGCATAACTTACATAGTAGTTATAAATAAATTAACTAATGTCTTTGTGTTTAATGTCTTTGAGCAGGCTGTAGGGCCAGGTGTCCTACAGACCTTCTGCTGTAAAGCTTTAATAATAATAATAATAAAAAAAAATCAGATGCGGTGACATCTATTTAATACAAAGATGAATTTGTGAATCGCACAAACATGCTGGTTCACAGGAGCATGTTCGGATTATTAGTTAACTGATTTTAATCTCTTTCTAACTGAAATCAACCCCATGTTTAATATTTATTATTCAACACTTCAAACTTCAAAGCGTATACATGTGATATTTAATCTCCTAACATACTCTTTGTACACTTGTATACAGGCTGAAAATAATGCATGATCTCTTAATTACATATTATATTAAGTTTTAAACATTTCATAGTGAAGGAAAAAGCTTTAACAGTTGAAAGTCTGTGAAGATTTTTTTCACAGTTGAAGAGTTAAACTCATTGACAAGTAAAGTGTGCATGATGTGTACATATGGATGCAGGAATAGCTGGTATTCTGTAGTAGCTATCAATATCACATAGAGCTGTTAGTTTATACAGATAAAAGGTTTAGCAATATTGGGAGGCTTCATTCAAGAGGATTAATCCACATACGTACCTTATTGTTTACAATTTCAACAGCTGGCAAGTATAGGGTATTATTAAGTGCACTACTATACATGGTTCTATCTTCAGTGAGAAAGTGGGTATACAGTTTTCATACCATCAAACTGTGTCGTATCATGCTAGCAGGTGTGTCTGCTTACCGATAATCATTACTGTGGCTGACCATAAGTTCCTTACATAGTGCCAATCCTTAAAGCAATGTCACATAACCAGCAAATTTTTCAAATAATTTTTGATGGGTAAGAAGCAGTAAATATGCTGCATTTGTGTGGAAGCCAATTTGTGTGGAAGACAATTTTTGTGTTCACCTCTGCCTGCATGGCAACGGCAAATATAAACTTCATAATTGTGACATTGATGGAACTAAAACTATGACAAGAAAATAGCTCTGCATAATAGTAGATACTCAGGTAGCATCCAGATTCATCAGGTCAAAATACGCAAAACTTGAAACACATGTTACAAGCAGCCCTAAGAGCTCCTGTTGTTGTTAGATATAGTACATGAGGCAATTGTCTGGTAGTTTTAGACCTGCTGTAGGAAACTCATGGACTATTCTTGACGAAGTCAACTAATAACACAGTCCCCACACATGATAAATCACAGTACATAGTACTGCGATTTATCATGTGTCAGTGTGATAAGTCAGTAGTGTGATAATGGTTAAGAAGGTTACTTGGTTGTGTATGTATGTTAAACACACAAACAAAAATACAAGTGTCAAAATGATATAAAGCAGTGATATAGCACATTCCATTACCAAATTATTTCCTGTTGAATATACACAAATATGCTGAGTTATAGTCACATCCCCACACCTAATAACCTTTATGGTGCTAGCAAACAATTAAATCACTTCAGTTATGAAAACAGCTAGATATAAGCCACACATGTACTGCAAAAAATGCTTTGGGGGATGCATGTCTTAGCAGTCTGCAAATTTTTATGCTTGAAAATTTGTGTTACAGCGAACCAGTCTTACAAAGCATCTAATTTTCTGGTAGTGTGTGCATTTACATGTGTGTGTATGTATATAAAGCATAACTAGACCTGATAGAGCTTGGGGTGGTATGTGCAGGTAAGTCACAGTATGTGTATACATAGAATGTTGATGAAGTAATACTGTGCACTTATTGTGAAGTATGGAAGCTATTTCATAAGAACCCTCTCCATGATGTATAACTGTAGAAATTCCTTTGGTTTCTTTGCATATAATATTTTACCAATCAGAAAGCATGTAGTTATATAATAAGATATACATGCTATATTTAGTAATGTATGAGTTTTCTAGCTGTTTTAATGCATATTTAACCTCCCTGTACAATACATTTGTAGGCCCACTATTGTATTACATCATATATATGTAAGTACTAAGATCTCTAGTAATATACAACATGTTGGACAACCACAATGCAATGTCTCAGCTTCATATAAATGCATGAGAAAAAACTTACTATATAGAATATAATATTATATGAATGCAGTGATGTCCATTTATAAGGACATTTACATCATAATTTTCTCACCCAGGTGAGTACAATAGACAAGGCAGCACAAATTCCAACTAATGACTAAAGTGAGTCACTCATATGTATGCTAATACAAATTTAGTAGTAGATTTTTTGAGAGAATAATTGTTTTTGCTACATACCAGAAACCCGTGGCCAACATAATTGGATGGGCACTCCAGCACTACTTCACATGATTGTAACAATTTATATTCTTTGTCCTGTAATTGAATGCATGATAATTCTTGCAGCCAGTAGTAAAGTTAACCTGGAAGAATGGTCAGAAGATCATGTAAGTTGAAATTTATTTATCATTGTAATTAAAACTCTAAAACTGGGAATATCAACAAATAGTTGAAGTGTGTTAAAATTTCTTAGGCAGGACCTGAAGGATTGTATAGTGTGCTACAGCAGTCCCTGTCTCATTTTATGTGTTAACTGCATGCAGGAACAGCACAAGTAACCACAAGTTTATACTGTGTACACTTGATACTACTATCCTTAGTATTTTGTGAAATGTCCTGGACATTCATACCTGTATTTGTCCTTATCAGTGTTTCACTCTGCTGTACAGTGAAATCTGTGTATTAAGGACACCTTGAGACAGACCAAAAGTGTCCTGATTATCAAGGTGTCCTGGTCATGACAAATAAAAAACTTCATATTTTATTGTGACATTGATAGAACAATTGTTCAACTAAATTATAAAGCTATGACAAGAAAGCAGACTGCAAGAAAGTATATAACTCTGCACGGTGGTAGATACTCAGTGCCTAACAATAAATTCAGATTCATCAACTCATGATCAAGTGTGAAGCAAACAAAACTTGTAACACACACCCTGAGAGCTTCTGTTGTTGTAATATATTTGATAGCACAAGGGACAATTGTCTGGAAATTTCAGATCTGCTGCAGGAAACTCGTGGATAGTTTTTGATGTTTGATGAGGTCAAATGACAACATAGTCCCTACATGTGGTGTGTAAATCACAGTACATAGTACACGTGCCATTGTGATGAGACAGCAGTGTGATAATGGTTATTTATCAATAAGTATAGGCACAATTGACTTCATGCAAATGTGCAACTATAGAGGAATTAAAAGAAAAGTTAACAGGAACTATACTTGACAGCCACAAAAGTATTTGTATGAATCAATTTTACAGGGTCATAATTATAATATGAAGATTTATGCCGAAGCCATTGTGCTGCCACTGTCAAAATATCCACATATATACTCTCTTGTGGTATGAACAGTACAGCACATGTTTTGTAGTTAACTGTTTAATATTTTACATCATCACTGAATGGAGTAACTAAATCCACTTTCTCACATTTTTTGCTAACAGAAAGGCAAACATGAATAATATAAAATAGGGTAAGGAAGCCCAATAATGGTCTAATGCACTTATAAGTACCACAGATCATAAAACACATTAGATTCACGTTATATCATTGCCCACTATCACACCCACATTGATTTCATCATCTACGTACGTATTTAACAATTTAGGCTGATGACTTTGCTGTAACTATGTACAAGCCTACAGATGCTAAACATTATCTGTCACCCAGAAGTGATTTAATATCTCATTCTATAATCACCTCGTACATGTGACAGCATTCTAGTACAACGTTGAAACCGGGTCACTACTGCTGACCCCGATGACCCACTGACCCGGATGTGACCCGGATTAATTAAAGCCGAGACGTGTTTCGGCTAGTCTCGGGTTAGCGAACGAATCTACATTTTGAGCGTTCGATTCGTGTTGAGTAAATATTGCTGAAGACCAAAAAAAAAAAAAAAAAAAGTCTTCACCTACTGACAATAGCTACCCCTCACCATAGATACCCTCAGTTTCGTGCTACATACTGCACTTACTAACAAATAGGCGTGGCTGAGCATATGTCGGTAATGCGATAAGTGGGCGTGGCTCACGAAAGAGCTACGCGATAGCGTTTATAAGTTCCACGTCGTCAAACGAACAATTTCGTTTCTCACGTGATCCAATCCGGGTCAGACCCGGATAAATTGTAAACCGGGTCAGACCCGGATGACCCGGAGAAAATGTGACCCGGATGACCAGACCCGGTTTCAACGCTGTTCTAGTACTAGTCAAGAACATTTTTTCATGAAGCATACCCACATAATATTATGTACAGTACATGCACAATATGCATGATGACATGTAAAATCAAAAGGCCTTTTTATTGGTCTCCTCAAGTGTGATATACATGCAGTATTTGGCCATAAGCCTTAGCTTGAAATTAACTGCATTAAGTACTTAAGTAAGTAGTACAACTACTCCCCATTGTATGTATGAACTATTGTCTGTCTAGAGTATGTAACTATTTAATACATGTATGTATGTATGCAGCGGCGGAGCAAGTAGTTGATATGAGGGGGGGCTGGGCTGACCCAGATTTATTTCTATAGTTTGGTAAGGTGAAAAAAAAAAAAAAAAAAAGGTCGCAACCGACTGACAAGAGCTTTCCACCTCACCAGCTACCATTTCTAGCTGATAAACTACATAAAAATCCTTACATAGCTCGCTACACACTGAATACTTTATTAGAGTGACTGCTCTATTAGAGTATCTTTATCACGGTTTTCAGCCCCACTCCAAGAAATGTGATATCATTCTGAGGGGGGGCTTCAGCCCCCTAGCCCCCTAGCCCCCCTTTTCCGCCGCCTATGTATGTATGTATGTGCCAACCCTAAAATATTAGACACACAATACAAATATCAAAATGATATAATGCAGTGATAACACATTCCATTGCCAAATTATTTCCTGTTGAATATATACAAATATGCTGAGTTAGTCACATCCCCATAAACCTAATAACCTTGAAACCAGCAAACACAATAAAATTAAGTCTCTGCGTTTATGAAAATGGCTGTAAGCTATATAATATATGCACACATGTGCTGCAAAAATGCTTTGGAGGATACATGGATTCAGGGGTTCCTTAGCAGTCTGCAAATTTTTATTCTTGAAAGTTTGTGTTGTTAAGATTGCATCCTCCATAAGAAAACAAATTATACTTTAAAATAAAATCCACTGAAATTTGATCATCTACAAAAAAAAATTGTGCCTCAAAAATTATTATATGGTATATAAGCTTTGACAAGTTGGTCTGCTACACCATTAGTGACATAAATCACATCAATACATGTGGTTGTCATAGTAATCCAATACTGAGCTGAAATATTTTATGAAAACTGAAGTACTGTTCTTGTAATAGAGACATACTTTGGTGCAGCCTACATAAATCATCAAATATACTGCTATTAAAGCACAGCATATGAACAGTTGGAGTATATAACAAAAACCAAAAGTTCATAAACAATTGTATTTTGGCACTGAAACCTTAGACTTGTTCAGTAGTGTGAAGACTGGACTAAAGTAGTGATGTAAATAGACATTTCTGAAATTTTACAATTTTAAAAGGACACTGGACCATGCAGTATCTTGATAAAAGGCTTGTACATTTTTGGTTGTGCAACATGTGATTACATTCCTAAAGCCTTATATGCAATAGTCACCATAAACCCAGCAACCACGACAACAATAGGAATTCATAGTCACCACAAACAAAAGGAATTATACTCTCCACAAACTAGCTATTGTGATAAACTGTCTCAGTGATATTACAGAATATTGCATAATGGGTTTAAGATACATGTTAGAGGATCCATAAAAGATTTTGATATTAGAAATAATCTTAAAAATGAGTCCAGAAAAATCCTTACCTTTGCAAATCTGTCAGGAACTACACTGTATTACCAAGAGTTCATTAATTAGGTTATATATAGTATCAAAGTAGCTATGCATGTAACAAGTGTGCAAAACTGTGTATTTCCTTCTTGCATTTTAACTGCATGAGGATGAGGTACAACTTGATAATGGCAGGCTAAAAGTCACACAAAGTCACCATCATAATAATCATATCATAAAAGTTAACAAGAACTTTTTGGCAGCCACAGAACCCTGTACAGTATATATTTGTATGAATAAATTTACATGATCATATTTTTAAAATATGCTGCATTGGTGGTGATTTTTAAAGGTGTATTTAAGCCACACCTGACACATTTATAACACTGTCAAAATATCCACAGCATAAACAATACAGAACATGTTTTGTGGTTAATTATTTTACGGACAGAAAACTGTATCCACTTTCTCACATCGACATTTTGTTTTGCAAACAGGAAGCCAAACATGACTATATAAAAGGTAAGAAAGCTGAATAATAGTCTAATGCACTTATAAGTGTGGCCACAAATCATAAATCACATTAGACATCACCCACTATCACACCTATGATTTCATCATCTATTGAGCAACTTAGACTGATGAATTTGCTGCACCTAGCTACGTACAAGCCTAAAAGTGTTCCCAGGATATACATACATTATTAATTGTCATCCAGGAGTGATTTAATTTCCCCTTCTAAAGAGCACCTCGAGGAAGTGACAATAACATTCTAGTACAAACACTACATATTTTCATGGACCATAGTTACCCACATGTACAGTACACAACATGCAAACTCCCATGTAGAATCGAAAAGCCTTTCCTCTTTAGTGGTCCTCTGCACACAGTTATTTTATAAGTATTTGGCCCTAAGGATAAACTCCTAGTCCACTTGAAAAATATTTAAGTGAGTAGTACAACAACTCATTGTATGCTTCAGTGTATACAAGTATGTTTGGCCCCATATCTGGAATATGTAACTATTTATACGTGTATGACCCTAGAACATTAGACACACAAACAAATATAGTATCAAAAATGATATAAAGCAGTGATAGCACATTCCATTGCCTGTTGAATATACAAATATGCATTACTCATTACTGAGTGCATCCCAACATCTAATAGCCTTCATCAGTATAAAACTAGTAAACAATCCATAATTAAATATGAAAACAATATTACATCATCACTGGTATATGCAGCAAGTATAATATGATACATACACTTGTAGTGGCCATGAGGAAATTCAATTACAATGAAGTAGTTTCCATATACCCTTATATTGACAGTATCACTTCTTTGCGATAAGGTACCCTTACTAAGTCAAACAGTGCTAGTCAGAGTCTGAGTGCATGCACACATATTTCAATTAGCAGTACTTCTTAGATATCCTTACTAAGTCAAACAATCATGTACATATTCTGTAAGGTACATATCCTGTATCATCTTTCAGTAAGGAGCTGTCAAAAAGTGAATAAGTATTGCACATATTTCCAATGGTATGTGGACAAATTAACATCCCCTCCACGTTTTTATTCAATGCAAAATACGTGGGATATTTGTTTGTGACTGGATCTGTGAAAGAGGTCTTATACTGTAGCCTTTTCAATTACATGCATGATCTGGCAACCCATAACTTGACTTGTGAACAAGGTACTAGCTTGACATTTAGTCACATCATACCCACAACATACCACTATAACTTGAAGCTGATAGGTTGGGGTTATGATTAGTCAAACTTGGAATATAGGAAAGGCTATAAGACCTCTTCTCTCAGATCTGGTCACATTTGTTCTGGCACGTATCGTGTCACTTTTAGATAAACAGGAAAGGGCTTCATAGTGCTATTAAATGTTTTGGCAGGTGATTTGCATGACAGAAGTTATTTAGAGTGAACACAAATGGGTTATGGAGAATACAACAGTATGCATAGTATTGCATACACTGCTTTAGGGGACACATTGTTTTGTTTCACAGTAAATGTGCCACATTCTATTTTGACACAAATCATAGCCAGATTGCTTGCCAATGAGGATCGGTAGCGCTTGTAGTATGGTTAACATGATTGGGTGGTGTCGACCTTTGACAAACAGGAGACTGATGCTGCTGATTCCCTGCAGCAGAATAAAGGAAAAAGAAAGTAAAACACAGATCGATTTTTCATCCATACTGTATGTAGCTACATGTGCATGTGTAGCTAGCAATCTGTGTGTAGTGCATATATGTATCTAGTATACAAATAAATTCAGTGCCCAAGTCTGACCTATGCATGTACATACACTTTCTAGTGAGTAGATTCTAACACAAGGGTACCTGAAGTGTAAAGTACACACAGAAGGTGCATCAAGTAGAAGTACACTTTATTAGCTACACAATAATTATCACTAATGGTATACCTTTGCAATGTCCCTGACTTCAAAGCCTGTGATATAAGTCTTACACTGACTACATACTGCCTGATATTCATTTTGTAGATGGAATGCAACACCTCTCTGTGTGATGAACCTGTCACACCAACACCCAAATTATAACTTGTTGACATTCATATCCACCATTTTAAATATGAACTCCGGACCATTGACCGTGCTGAATTTGTGACATGGTTTAAAATCTGTACTGTGATTACTCTTTGAAATGGCCACTTAAGTTCACCATCATGATCAACCTTCACTAGGAAGACCACTGCTGCTACAACACCATCCATTAGCATCCACTCTCCGACAACTTGAACTATTGAGTATTTGCTGCAGTACTAACCTATTGTACTCACAATTTTATGCTCAATATTAATGCCTTTATTCGCATGCAGTATAATTATATTGCTAAAAATATCCATGCTTTCTGTATACGTAAATATTTATGTCAACAACTGTTGAGAGTACTAGTGTTAATTACACATTTGACAGTCATTATTATGCTCAAATATTGGAATCATCAACTAGGTGTTCTATTAATTTTAATCCACGATAGGAATCTTCACAAGCAATAGCTACCCTAATTATTCTGCCTATTATGCTAGCATTATGCATGATGCTTCAGTGCACTTATTGTGCTCAAAATTGCAGCATAATACGTTGGTGCCTAGTATTATACCTCCTGCACATACACTGCACCAAGCCATTGTTAGTCTATGAATGTCAGGTCACACTTTATGTGGTACCAGGGGCGGATACAGGGGGGGTCAAAGGGGGCTCTTGACCCCCCCTCCAAAAATTTTTAGTATACCAAGATCAAGATACTCTAATAGAGCAGTCACTCTAATAAAGCAGTCACAGTATTAGAACAGTGTGTAGTGAGCTATTTAAGGATTTTTATGGCTATAAATTCGTGGTTGGTGAGGTGGGCAGCTATTGTCAGCTGGCTGTGACCTTTTTTTTTTTTTTTGGTCTCACTTTATCAAACCAGAGACAGTGTAGTGCCTCAGTTCATTTTTGACCCCCCCCCCCCCTTTCTATAAGTCTGGATCCGCCCCTGTGTGGTACTGTATATACAACTGTAGTAGACTACATGAAATGTGTAGAGTGTTTAGTAGACATACATAAACGATATACAGAATGTCTAGTAGTAACTGACCAGACACATTGTCAACTCATACCTCAGGTATAAAGGACATTCACACACTTCAGTGTTACATTAGTACTATAACCTGAACTCTTGGTAAAACAATATACCAGATGAATCTGCTAGCTGAAGTTGCTGACAGATTTACAAAAAGTTAGGATTCTTTTTCTGGACTCAGTCATCTGGACATTGTAAGAAAGACTATTTTAAGTACAGGAGACTATAACATGTACCTTGAACCTATCATGCAATATCCTGTAATATAAGACTATAAGACGTACATACGTATGAGCCATTAACTACTTTCTTTCTTCCATTTTGTATAGTTATATCACTTTTGTACTACTTTGCATTAAATAGAGAGTACACTTGACAGCAGTCACAACACATACATTGTGACATGGTGTTACACTGGTCTAGTATCACAGTGTGTTTACCATCATAAAATATATGGCTGTACCAACTATATATATAACATTGTGGTGAAACAAAGGCTGATATTTTGTAGCACTGTAAAGCTTTTCTCTTTGAACTTAATAAAGTGATATTTTGTACTCTGTCGTGTAAAGAAGGAAGTGTGATATCTGGACAACACACACTTTGTGGCATAGTATTACAGCAGTATTGATTGAGGTGTGTTTATTGTTAGTGGGTCAAGTGCATAGACATTTCAGTAGTCTACAAATTGTATACTATACCGGCCGTACATCATGTATTATGCAAAAATGGAGTCCTAGAAAATGTGCATGCCTCATTTAGCAAGGCACTGGTCTCAGGAGCGGATCCAGGGGGGGGGCTTTGGGGGCTGAAGCCCCCCTCTTCATATTTAGGCTTTACTTGATCAATATGCTGAGTATTATAATGACAATTTTGTCTTAGATGATCACTAATAATACAAATACTCATAAAACCACCTTATAAACATTTTTCCAAGGTATTATCAGTGGACTTATGTTAAAGTTTATGCAACAAGGACCCGGATCAGCGTTGGAGGTGTACAAGATCGAGATACTCTAATAGAGCAGTCAGCTAACTACTCTAATAGAACATTCACTGGAAACATGTAGTTGGTTCTGTTATGGAATTTTTCCAAATCTGCCTGCACCTATACATACAACGAAGTGAATTGGTCTGTTTAAAGGGCTTCATTCATCTACTTGTGTACGTAGTTAATATGTATGGCAATACTTAATTCAGGTACACAATTTCCATTGAAAATGCTCTCAGATTCAATCTTGTATTGTTCAAATTTCAAAATTTTCCACTTTCAACATTATTATTCTAACATGCACCTATTCAGTGTTGTGCAATTGTGAAAGGGATGCATCATGTACTTGGTTGTCTGTACCTACCCAAACTTTACCATTAACAAAATGCTTCAGAGAGCCAAATCTAAAGGTAGTATATAAAATATCTACAGGTAGAAAATTATTATGAATTTTATGTGGAAGTGTCTCCAAATTGCAATATTTTAGCATCTATTGTTCAAACATTTCCTGGGGGGGCTTGCTCCCAGAGCCCCCTAGTTCCAGCATGCTTTGACCTCTACCCAAGAGATTAGTACTTTGAGTTAGCCCCCCCTTTATAAATCCTAGATCCACCCCTGGGTCTGGAGTCCCTTTATGAGCTAATAGTAAAAAAGATTTCAAGGAAATCTTCCTATTTACATCAGCACTTAGTCCCCCCTTGGATCCATGCACCCCTTGTGTTCTTTAAAACAGTTGGTGAACTGACTTATGGAACCCCTTAGAACTTCTGTTAACTACTTTTATTCTGAGGATTGGTGAGAGTTATAGAGATAGTCCTTTTGACAATTGATTGTCATATAGCTAAAACCTGTGTTTGAAGCTGTAATAATAAGGGCTCAATGTCAAAAAAATACAATTGTTATGGACTTTTGTTTTCGTTATTCAATCTGTATAATGTGACCGGATTTGCGAAAAGGTACCTTTTTCACATATAAAATTTGACCCATTTTTTGAACTTTAAAGCCTCATAACATTTTGATCATGGCATATAATTGCATGAACTGTTCAATGAATGTACCTACAGTATCTGGCTACAGATTGATACTAAAAGCAAGTTAATCAGTATAAGGAGTCAAGTGGTACATCATTTTGTTTGCTGGTATGTCAAATGTGTGGAAAAGGTACTTTTTTGCAAATCCGGTCACATATATTGTGCTGTAGCTACTTTGACAATAGATATTAAGATATTAGATTTGTGTATATAGACTGCACCAAAGCACATCTCTATTACAAGAACTGCATCATAAACCTATGCTTGGTTACCCATGGTGGTGTGGCCTCTATTGACAGCTCAGACTACAAGGCTAATTAGCTCAATAATAGACTATAATGATGACAGCAACACTGACACCGACACAAACACACCAACACACCGACACAGACACAGACTATAATATTACAACCATGCACATGATATAACTATCACTAATGGTGTGCTAATAATGTAGAATACCAATTTGCACTCAATGGCAGACATGCAATCATATCACCATACCTCATAGCTGTAGCATAATACAATTTGTTTTTCATGGATGATCAAATTTCAGTGGTTTTATTTTTCAAGTATCACTCATTTTCCCATGGAAAATACAAATCCCAACAAACACAAATTTTCAAGTATAAAAATGTTTGCAGGCTGCTAAGCAACCACTGAATCCACAAAATATGCTTCCCACAAAGCATGTTTGCAGTATACTTAGGTACATGTGTGTATATTACTTATAGCTTTTTCATAAATAAAGTGATTTATTTGTTTGCTAGCTTAATACTGATAAAGGTTATTATGTAGGTGTGGAGACATGACTAACTCCCATATCATTTTATATATTCAACAAGCAATGGAATGTGCTATAACTGCTTTATACCTTTTGGTACTATATTTGTTTGTGTGTCAAATGGTCTACACATACAGACATGTATCAATAAATACGTACTCCAAATGTGGGACCAAATACATATATTTGCATACTCTGAAGCAAACAATGGGGAGTTGCTAGTACTTTTCAAGTGGACTTAATGAAGTTATAATTAATACCAAACCAAGGCTTAGGGCCAAATACTTATATAAAAGTACCTGTGTGCACACTAGGTACTTGTAGGAACATTAAAGAAGGTCTTTCAGTTCTACATGACACTTTGTATGTTATGTGTGCTGTACAGGTACTTATAGGTATGCTTAATGACAAAATGTTTGTGACTAGTGTACAAGAATGGGAAACTGAATCACTCCTGGATGACAGATAATATTTGGTAACCTAGGGACACTTGTAGGTGCAGCAAGTTAATCAGTCTATAAGTTACTGGTTGATGATGAAATCATCGATCATGGGCTTGATAGTGAGTGGGTGATAACGCTTATAAGTGCAATAGACCATTATTGGGCTTTCTTACCTACTATATTATTCATGTTTGTCTTCCTGTTAGCAAAATAGAAAAATATGTTAATGTGAGGAAATGGATCAGTTTAGACAGTGGATGTAGTTTCTCTGTTCAGATGATGTGAAACTAGTTAACTTACAAAACATATTGTGTACTGTTAATACTGTGGATATTTTGACAGTGTTATAAATGTGACAGTATGGTGGGTGTGTCCACCTTTAAAATATAGCATACTTCTAAAAAATATGATCCTATAAAATTGATTTCTATGGAAATACATGGTTTTGTGGCTGTCAAGAAGTTTTTGTTAACTGTAGCATCTGCTCTGGTGTGAGATTTAGCTGCACATATATGTATTTTGTGTGAAGTCAGTTACACTACAATTCACCGTTATCTTATCACACCGACACATGTACTATGTACTGTGATGTACTATATGTGGGGACTATGTTGTCAGTTGACCTTATTAAACATCAAAGACTGTCCACATGAGTTTCTTACAGTAGGTCTGAAATAACCAGGCAATTGCTTAAGTAGCTTGCTGTACTAGGGCTGAAACAATTACTGCAAATGCTTGAGTACTCGTTGAGGGTTTTGGTACTTGAATAGTAAAATTGGTACTTAAGCACTCATCACATCTCCCAGCTCATGTGATGTATTTGTCATCATGAACATACTTAGCACCAAATGTGCTTGATGTATGTGCTACTTGATATGTTTATGATCCGCACATGTGTGATATCATTGCACAGACCTTTGGAATGTACCTAGCAAGGGAACCATGTTAGCTTCATAGCTATATGTAGACAGTGCAAGACATGTGTGGGATAACATCTTTTCAGTGTCTCCAAAGGGAAAATCTTTAATTACATTGTTTGCTAACTGTTTTGGTTACCAGTATGGTAGAGGCCACATAGTTCCTTACTCATGAAGTTTTCCTATTTCCACCTGTTAACATGTTTCAGGATGGAAGTCCTTGTATGTTTCTATGTATATTTGAGGGTTTCAATTCTTCTGTTGTTAAGGTGTGAGGTACTTTTTTGAAGTATCATAATTTTTGTTGCAGGAAGTCTGGAAAAGTTGGAAGATATATTTCACTGCTACGTATATTACCTATGTACATACATCTACATACATATACCCTTACTAAGCCAAACAGTCAGGTGCATGCACACATATTCCAATTACGTAGCAGTACCACTTAGACAGTCAAGCAATCATGTACACCATGGTAGATTTGTATTCCTCACAAGTTATTAATGTCAAAGAAGTGAGCATGTATTGTAGGTATTCCAATGGTATGTGGACAAATTAACATCCTCCCTCCACATTTTATCCAAATTGAATGCAAACTACTCAGGATAATTGTGACTGGATCTCTTATAGCTCTTTCAATTACATGATCTAACAACCCATAACTTGACTTATGAATGAATAAGTACTAGCTTGAAATTTAGTGACATCGTACCCCTAACATAGCTATCACTACTGCTTGGTGTAATTTTAAGGTGAGCATAAGCATTTATGGTTAGTTAAACTAGAAATATTATATAAGACCCCTTTTCGCAAACCTGGTCACATTTGTTCTAATGCGTATCGTAGCAATAGTATTTTAGATAACAGAAAGGGTTCCACAGTGATACTATATGTTTTGACAGGTGGTTTGAAGTTATTTAGAATAAACACAAACAGGTTACATAGAATACAACAGTATGCATAAACTGTTTTAGAAGACACATTGCTTTATTTTGCAGCAGATTAACCACATTCTAGCTACATATATAACACTTATTTTGACCCAAATCATGCTACAAATTAGCCAGATTGCTCATTAATTACTTTGCCATACATTATTTGGTTTCACAGTTCATAAACACTACATGAAAACACTGTACCTTGCCTATCAGTATCAGAGTTATATAATAGTGCTTGTAGTATGGTTAACATGATTGGGTGGTGTTGACGTTTATCACATCCTGCAGTACAATAAAAGGGAAAAGGAAAGTATTTGAAAGTAGACCACAGATTGATTTTTTATCCATACTGTACATGTGTGTAGCTAGTGGTCTGTAGTGCACATGTGTATCTAAATGTAGTCCTCAAGTCTGGCCTATGCATGTAGCTACATATATATATACACTTTCTACAGTAGATTCTGGTTTTATGTACATTCAGTACATTATAGGATACCTGAAGTGTAACATGTTCATGTTATACAAACACACAGAGGGTACATCAAGTAAAAGTACACTTTATTACAAATGGTATTTACCATTGTAAAATGTGTCCCTGGCTACAAAGCCTGTGATGTAAGCCTTAACACTGACTACATACTGCCTGATATTAATTTTGTTGATGCAATATCTCTCTGATTGTCTAGTAATTACACTGGTAAAGATCTTACATACTTTTAAGTATTGAAATTGTTTTCATGTCTTCTTTCCTCTGCAGGTCAGGAATAGATTTTTGATACTATGAAGTGAGGTGTGATCACACAATTCACTTTGATACTGAGACCATTTGACTACTTATCTTGTACAGTAATTATTAAAACAACCACACAGAAGTACAAGTTTTCATTGGTGAAATAGTGTGTGTGTGTGTGTGTGTGTGTGTGTGTATGTGTGTGTATGTGTGTGTGTGTGTATGTGTGTGTGTGTGTGTGTGTGTGTGTGTGTGTGTGTGTGTGTGTGTGTGTGTGTGTGTGTGTGTGTGTGTGTGTGTGTGTGTGTGTGTGTGTGTGTGTGTGTGTGTGTGTGTGTGTGCATGTGTGCATAAGTACAAGTATATAGCTAGTGCAGTATACATGTTTTATTGTACTAACCAAGAACTTTGTCATGAGAACAAAGAATAGTTCTGTTCCACTGATGTTGTCAAGTCTGGAGACCTCAACAACTGTCCAGAGTGGTAAGGTACTTGGTGACTATAGATTTCTACAAAACAACAGTAGGAAATATAGTCATCCAAAACAAAGGATGTTTTGGCTATACAATGTTCTTTTTTGCAGCTGTATAGCTCTACGTGAATGTGTACATGTATAGTTGCAGCATTTCTGAGACTATAATTGGACTAACATGCAATAGCTGGACATGTGGGCACATAATTACATCTGCTTAAAATATATTCAAATATCTGAATAGAATGCCTGTAATCAGTAACTTATACAAAAGATTGAAAAAGATATACACAGGTATACACAATTATACACAGGTAGGGGCTTGTACAGGTATACACACAAGAGTCATGTTCCAACTTCAGTTGACCTAGCACTGGAGGAGGAACATCTTGGGGCTGTTTATGTCCCTTTCACTTTCTCTCTTGCATTCTTTGTTCTGCAGGTTCTGTTTTTTAGTTTTGTGGGTGTAGGTACTTACGCATAAATGGAATGTCTTATGTAGCTTAGAGTTACAGTGTGGCAGATGAGTGTGCTATTAGGGCTGGTTCTTCTATTAAATAAGCAAAAAAGATATCCATAGGTCACACAAGTATGCACCAGGTATATATATATACAGGTGTTCGCAAGTATACATACTGTCTGTGTATACTTGTGTGTACTTGTGTATATCTGGTGTATACTTGTGTGTAAGTACTATAGCCATCTGTATAGGTTGTCGTGATGCTTCAGATCATAATATATACAGTATATGAATATGCAGCTATGAATTATGAATATGCAGCTTTAGAAACATGATATCATAATGATTTTGTTTTTGCTGTGTAGTTTATATGCATATGAATAACAAATTAATGAAAGCGGTTTCATTTCATTTGGTCATATATCTGTGTGACAAACAATGACATCATTACAAATGTCCTGTTCTAAAAATATGCCTACAGTGATAAAAGAGCAGCCAGGTTAGTTTGCACTTAGACAGTATTGTCACATTTAGACATGAAACCACATTAATGATCACAGTATTGTCACATTTAGACATGAAACCACATTAATGATCGTTAGATACCTCACTAAATGCACAGTTGACTACCCCTTACACAATGCTTATACTTATAGCACAGGAGTCACATGATCTGAAATACATAAAAATGAGAGTAAAGCCACAGCAGATATATCTCATAGCCACCATATTTCAAATGTTAGGTAAGGAACACCTTAAGGGTGCTTATATGTATAATGATTATGTTTGCATCGTCTAATTTGTATTTGCCATTAAAATTTTTATTGAGCAATTCAAAAAATAGAGCAATTCAAAAAATTAAAAATCGTTTAAACATTGACAATTCCACTCTTAGCTACACTCCAACACATGTAGTTCATGTGTACCACTTTGGTGTGTACTCACACAACAATTAATACAATCATAGTTAATAAACTTTGATTAGGTGTTTCAATTCACACAAGATTAACTGTAGTTTGTGTCTGGGCATTCATATATATAGCTAGCTAACATACAGTAGAAAAGTGACCAATTTATTTTAATGTGTACGATGATATACTGACATAATTATAGAGATTACAGTTAGATAAGCAGGTCATGCACTGAAGTTTTGCTAGTCCTTGGTAGAGTGGTACTATTATAGTAATGAACCTACAGCTTCACCCTGCATGGAACCTTCATGCCAATAGTGATGAATTACACTAGAACAGAGCCATGAAATGACATGCATAAACCATAGGACAATGTATACATCACTAAGTAATATACATACATTATATACTATACAAGGTAAGTCGTGATACATGCACATTGTCACTTCACTGTACTTGTGCTAACGCATGACCTAGCATGTGTTATGTCCCCAAGGGTGCTGCATGTCACGCTATTGTATGGTTACATGTAACAGATAGCTTGTGATCATATATAACAATGAATAAGAAGGGTTACACAGAAAATTTCTTGATTACCCTAACACTGGCACATGATCCTGTGTGGATAATTGCCATATCACAGTACACCCCTATAATATAGCTTCACTTGATTTATACTGATTTCTCCAGTAAACCATCACCTGTGAGATATAGCTTTATTGTGAGCTGCAGTAGCATATCTATAATCTTGTATTTACAAATTACGTGAAACATTTCTCACACTTGTGTATATGTATACATGATGCACATAATTTGCATTAATATACAGAGTTATACTAGTGGATGATATGATACCATATAGCATAAGGTATGGTATACACAAGACAGACAAGCGTAAAATGTTTAGATCAAACTCATAGTAGTATAAAATAGCACAATAGGCATTATCAGCTAAATAGAATCCAGCATTTTGAGAGTGCATGCCCATTCATGGACACTATAGGTTATACATCAGTTCCTGAGAGATAATTATAATTATTCTGACAATAGATATGTTATACTCATGCATGTGATCTGGAGGGGAGGGGGTTACACACACATCATAATATACAGCGTTATACATGCATGATATAGCCCATCACAAGGAATGCAAACCTTTTGTAGACTGCAGCACTTTGGGTTCCTGATGGTATGATTAGGAACATATAAAACTTGTGAGTGGAGAAGCTAGTAGCTACAAAGGTAGAAATTTTCCTTCTAAGTAATAATAACCGCTTATCAACCAGCTGTAAGGTTTCTATGTTGATCCTATAATTATATGAAAATTATTTTAGCTAAATCTGTACCACTAAATTAAAGGAGCATATCATTAAGAGTAGCTGAGCAGTAATCTAGGTGTGGTCTTGGTGTTTCAGGTATATAATATATTATTGATAGTTTTTGAAACATGACAGCTTGATGATTTCCTTACATGGTAGTTGATCCCCCCAGATCACATGAATACGTTCTTGTGTTCTTGTGTTACTGTTTATTATAGAAAGTCCATTATGTATCATATGGTTGCCATATAACTAGACTATATTTGTACCAGTGGCACTGCACATCAAGCAATTGAACAATATTCATTCATGTTTTCAAGTCAACATTCTTTTATCTCATGGGTGAAACCGGCACTGTATACACTTCTGCATGTCTCTTGTGTTGCTATTACCATTTAGTGTCCATGTATGTAACTGCCTAACTGGATAATAAATATCATACTTTTCTACTTGGTAGTTTGAAATTTCTTCAATTTATAGCTATATAGTGGTTACAAGTACAGTATATCATTTGTACCTAAATATGCGGGTAGTGCTAAAAGCCGGAACGGAATGGAACGGAACGGGGCGCGCGCCAACTTATTGAATCGTTTTTGCAGATTGTACACCGTTTCTTACCATTAAGTAGTGACTAGAATTGTGCTAAAGTTAGTTTTCTTCTGCTTGTAGGCATGCTAGAAATCGCTCGCTCGAAGTTTCTATTTAATGCCCACTGCACGAACGCGTTTTGCAATTACCTACGCTGAAAAACTATCATTTAACCTGCTAAACTATTATTTTGTAAGCACTATAAGCATATGATTCATAGCCACTAACATACACTGTGGTTAACTCTCGTAAATTATTTCCCATGCTGGCAGACTTCAGAAAACCATCCTCGCTGTTACTAAAGAGTTGGACACGACTATAACATGAAAATACTACAGTAGTTTACCTTTTACAATGATAAGGAAGCAATTCTACATCAGGATTAAACAGAATTTGATGGATTGGTAAAAGCACAACATGCCACGTGGCGGGCATTAAATAGAAACTTCGAAAGCGCGATTTCTAGCTTGCATATAAGTAGAAGGAAATGAACTCTAGCACAATTCTAGTCACTGTGTGGCAGTTGGAAACGTTGAAAAATCCGTCTCAAACGATTTTTCTACTTGGAGCGCGCCCTAATTGGTTCCGTTCCATTCCGTTCCGGCTTTTAGCACTACCCTAAATATGCCAGATTTAAGGTATATGTCAATTATGCATTAAGAACTGACACATAACCTAGTGAGTTCCTGTGAATGGGCACCCTTATAGCTGTGATCATGTTGTGCTGATACACCATATCATGGATTCTATTTAACTTCCACCAGGCGGGAATCCTTGCCAAGCTTGGTCTATGCATTTGCATTTGTGTGTCTTGTGTATATACCATACCTTCCAAATTATACTTAGATAACTAATTATATGTATATTGCATGCATGATGTCTTCGTACATAGTGATGCAAAAAATTGTGATAATTTTTAGCTGGTATAACTATACCATAGATAGATAGTAGGCATCACTTTAGAAGATGTGATCTATAAATACTACTCCACTGACTAGGGGCCTGTGAGAAGGATATAAACCCTGTAATTGCAGGGTGTCAGAATTTTGGAATAAAAACTCTGAAACACAAGGAATAAAAATAATTCTCAGACTCAGTGGTGACTTGATCCCCGACAACAAGCAATCTGGCTAGACATGTGCCAAGGAGCCATATGCAACAGTCAGGATCTTCAATCTTCTCTACATTTAATCTACATTTAATCTATCTTTAATAGTTTTGGTAACTCCAGATTTTCAAACACACTTTATGTAACAACTTTAAACAGGCTGTAGGACCAGGTGTCCTACAGACCTTCAGCACTTATGCTGTAAAGTCTTAATAAATAAAATAAAATAAAAATATGAAACTATATGACTTACCTTTGTTGTATATATGGTTATAGATATTTACAAATAGCCGTATATAGAACTAGACAAATGTCCCTAATAATAAATGCCCCACATGTGACACTACTCATGTGACATTCACATAAATTATCGTTCTATAAAGTCCACAATACTAATGAACTTCCAAGCTGTAGCTATAATCAAAGTCATCAATTGTTAGATTCAATACAGGCTCAAAATAAATAGCTATACTGAGTGATCTCACTTAGGTTTTAAACAAATTGTTCACACTCATACAACCAGTCTATATAGCATACTATAGTATACTCACATATTGATTATTTTTACTTATTGGATCCAACTTTACCGTGCCAAATAACTGTTCAGTATTAGCTATAGCCATTTCCAGGAGGCAAAGCCTGAGTGTAATATCCTTAAATATAGAGAATTTCATATATAACAATATATAATAAGCAAAAATAAATTGACCTTAATGCGAACATAAAAATAATAATATAACAAGTAGCTATAAGCAGCAAAAGTAACTAGCTCTACAAAGAATATGAATGCTGCCATAGCTAGTGTAGTCTCGTGCCCAGACCACTTTTTTCTTTTTGTGTGGGGGCGGAGAAAAAAAAAGGGTCTGGTGGATCTCCAATACATTTTTTGTGCAGCCGGATCTACAACTTTTGGGGATCGTTGATTAGTGGTGATGAATAACAAAAGCTTGTTAACGAAGCAACAATAGGAAATACGGCGCGCGTACCCAAGGATGCAGCCTTGCCAAGCAAACGCGCGCCGTATTTCCTATTGTTGCTTCGTTAACAGGCCTTTGCTATTCATCACCACTAATCAACAATCCCCAAAGTTGTAGATCCGGCTGCACAAAAAATCCACCAGACCCTTTTTTTCGCCGCCCCCACACAAAAAGAAAAAAAGAGGTCTGGGCACGAGACTATAGCTAGTGCTGAACATACACTAAAAGTTCACAACTGAAAATGCACTTTTGTAGCTTAAACTGATGGCACTATAGCTTACTTTTAGGGAGGGGGGTATAGCTATAGCTTCAACGTCACAACTGTAAAGTCTTACAATCCACTTTGTTATAGCTGTTCTTCCCCGCCTTCACATGACGTAATTAAGTATGATCATACAGCCAGTATAAAAGAGATCTACTAAACCACCTCCCTTATCAGTGTATAAACACAATGTCTTGTAGAACTGCTAGTGCTCCAGAGATGGCAGCTTCATCCTCGGACAACGCAGGTGTTCGGAAAAGTCCTGCGAAGGGCGTCACGCCCCTTGATGGCTACCGCGAAGAAATAACTTGCCCGTATTGTCGGCATTCCGCTAATGATTCGTTGAAGATAATGGACTCCGAACCAGCTATCTATTGCCCCTACTGTCCATGGAATAGCATCGATGACATTCCGCCTAGTGAAGTGGAGAACGATAAGCTAGTACCTCCACCAACTACAGAAAACCGCGGTGCTTCGCCACATCTTGACGTGTTTTGTCCAAACAAGAACTTGGGGTGCTCGTGGAGTGGCAACCTTTCAAATGTTTATAAACACACCAACTCAGAATGTAAGTGTAAGCGTACCTCGCTGAGTTCAGATGATGACAGTGACAGCAATTCAGTGCATTCCAGTGGGTCAATGGATGAAGATGAAAACGAAGTAGTTGTAGCACCAATGATTATTATGATGAGTGAATTTGAACAAAAGAAGATGAACAATGAACAGTGGTACTCACCTGTTTTCTGTACACATGAACAAGGATATCAGTTCAGGTTGAGAGTAGATGCTAATGGATGGTGTAGTGGTGATGCTGTAGCAGTAGTGGTCTCCCTAGTGAAGGGTGATCACGATGATGAACTGGAGTGGCCATTTCAAGGAGTAATCACAGTACAGATTTTAAACCACATCACAAATTCAGCACACTCAACGGTAAAGGAGTTCGTATTCAAAGATGGTGGATATGAATGTCAACGAGTTATAGATGAGACAGAACCAGAATTTGGTTGTTGGTGTGACAGATTCATCACACACAGTGCACTACAATATAATCCTATCAAGAAAAGTCAATACCTCAAAAATGACTGTCTATATTTCCTTGTAACGTCCACTCCACTCAGATAGTAGCTACAACCTTTTTAATGTATGTAAATCAGAAAATTATACTTTTTAACTTTTTACTGAAATAAATACTTATCAAGTGATAATTACTAGTATGTAAGTAAATTGTGTTAATTGTTAAATCACCAGTTAAACTATATACATGCATGGAAGCGTGCATGTAGCTACTTGTGGTGTAGTAGTGATATTTGAGTGGCATGCACATTGATGTAAATCCCTCTATAATTTCACAACATGTTTTAGTCTACTACGCCATTCATAATACATCAGTTGATCCCCAGTCATCATTTTATAGCTTGATTGGTTTTCCACACTTGTCTATATTGGTAAAAGACATTAACTTATGCATGGCCTCGTTATGGCAACCAGACCATGCACCACATTTTATGACATATAAACAGTGTTGGGAAAGTTACTTTTCAAAAGTAACTACAGGGGCGGATCTGGGATTTTTTGAAAAGGGGGCTAAGTTGGACAGGGACATAGGTAACTAGCCAGGCATTAGAAGATACCAAGCCTTCTCACAAGGCCCTAGTGGTAAGATTCATGTAGTATCCATGGTCAAATTAGCTATTTGGAATAATGACTACATTACTGTGTGAAGCACACTAGCATGTGGAGCATGCCAGCCTAGGGGGGTCTGGGGGCATGCCCCACTCCAAGAAATTTTTGAAAATTAGGCCCTCTAGAGGTGAAGCTGAGTGTTTTTAGCAGTTTTTCAGTGGTAAATAATGGAATTTCAGTTTATCAAAACACGTTTACTTTTCCATTCAGAAATCAAGACTGATTGCAATACTGATTGCAATATGCATTGAGTAGCTATCATGCATGCACAATAATCTTATCATTTGTAGCTACCAAGCATTTAGATATAGCTAGCTATATACCATAATGCATCAACTAGCCTCAACTGTCTACAGTATCTTACTGATAAAAATAATGTTGTTGGATCCCACTGGAAGGAGTAGATTATTTGACACATCATGAAGTTGGAAGAATTGTGGAAAATACTTACCCCAGCCTCAACATCAACAGATTCAAGGCAGACTCTCTTTATGGAACACAAGACTATCATCTTCTAAAGACCATCTGGGATTCATCAACATTGGGTGACTATCACTACAAACTACACAAGTTTGACTGTGATGATTTTGCAGTCTACATGAAGGATGCTGATTCTAAATACTCCCATGATCAAACAAAGCCAGACAATAGGGGAAGCGCCTTTGTGGGATAATGTGTGGAAGAAACATGTATAGCTAAACAGAGGCAGAACTGACATGTATAGCCAAGTAGTAGTGGTGTTTAACGTCACAATTATTTGCATGTGCTTGGGATGAGGGAGTATTTGAAAGGGCATTTCTACAGAACAGCCGAATCAGTTTGCAGCGGTGATGGCATCTCGACATTATTGTTGGTGGTAGAGTATATCGAGTGTTTGGAAGTTTCTGTAAAATTTCTTAAGTATTTTATGAAACATATGCAAGTAAGCGTTCATGCGACAGACTTCTAAGGGGTCACAGGAGAAATTTTGGAGTAAGGATGTTACACTGTGCAGGGATCATAAACATGTATTATTATCAAGCAACACATACATCAAGCACATTTGACGCTAAGTATGTTCATGATGACAAATACATCACATGAGCTGGGAGATGTGATCTTAATGAGTACTTAAGTACCAATTTTACTATTCAAGTACCAAAACCCTCAATGGTTACTCCAGCATTTGCAGTATTTGCCTCAGCTCTAGTACAGCAAGATGCTTAAGCAATTGCCTGGTTATTTCAGACCTGCTGTAAGAAACTCATGTGGACAGTCTTTGATGTTTGCTAACATGTTTTGTAAGTTAACTAGTTTCACATCATCTGAACAGAGAAACTACAACTACTTTCTAAATTGATCCATTTCCTCACATTGACATATTTTTTTATTTTGCTAACAGGAAGCCAAACATGAATATCTAAAAGGTAATGAAGCCCAATAATGGTCAATAATGGTCTGATTATAAGCCCAATAATGGTCTGATTATAAGTGTTATCACTCACTCACTATCAAGTCCACAACAATTTCATCATCAAAATCAGTAACTTATAGACTGATTAATTCACTGCACCTACAAGTATCCCTAGGTTACCAAATATTATCTGTCATCCAGGAGTGATCAATTTCCTGTTCTTGTACACTAGTCACAAACATTTTGTCATGAAGCATACCTATACATACATGTACAGTATACACAACATACAAAGTGTCATGTAGAACTGAAAAGCCTTTCTTTTAATGTCTCTACAAGTACCTAGTGTGCACACATGTACGTATTTGGCCCTAAGCCTTCAGTTGGTTTGGTATTAATTAACTCCATTAAATTCACTTGAAAAGTACTAGATAGTACAGCAACTTCCCCATTGTTTGCTTCAGAGTATGCAAGTTAAATATGTATTTGGTCCCACATCTGGAGTACGTAATTATTGATACATGTCTGTATGTGTATGACCCTAGACCATTTTAGACACAAACAAATGTAGTACCAAAAGGTATAAAGCAGTGATAGCACATTCCATTGCCTGTTGGATATACAAATAATATGCATTACTGAGTTAGTCATGTCTCCACACCTACATAATAACCCGCTTTATCAGTATGAAGCTAGCAAACAATTAAATCACTTTATTATGAAAAAGCTATAAGTAATATGCACACTATGTATACTGCAAACATGCTTTGTGGGAAGCATATTTTGTGGATTCAGTGGTTGCTTATATTAGCAGTCTGCAAAAATTTTTATGCTTGAAAATTTGTGCTTGTTAGGATTTGGATTCTCTATGGGAAAATGAGTGATGCCTGAAAAATAAAACCACTGAAATTTGATCATCCATGAAAAAAATTTGTGTTGAAAATATGTATCATACTACAGCTATGAGGTGTGGTGATATGATTGCATGTCTGCCATTGAATGCAAATTATTATAGCACACCATTAGTGATAGTTATAACATGTGCATGGTTGTCATATTATAGTAGGCATTCCAGTATCCGAGATTTTTCAATAAAAAAAATTCTCCGTATTTTCCCCAATAGAACCCTGGCACAAAACAACAACTCGCGTTTAACTTGGGATTGCTCCGTAGTCTGAGCTCCAATGAGGATGAAAATCGCTATGGGGTTTGTCCACACGCTGATCATCATGAAAATCTTAGTTTTGTCGTGCGCGTTTCATGTAAGTAAGTTTTCTGTTGTTTTGTAATCTTTTCAAGCCTTGTAATGTATGTAGAATACTTTTTAAAAAAACGTAGTGTCGGGTGGAAGGTAGTCACTGTTGCTTACTTTAAAGTACGTAGTTACTTTGCTCGGGTTAGCGATTTTCAGCTCCAGAGCAGTTTTCTGATGGCTGTGTCATCAGCCTAAAAAATACAAACCACTTCAAAGTCAGCATAACAATGCTGTAAATGAAACCACAACTCCACCTTAGGTATTGTTGCATCTTTGTGGCACCTCCGCTTTAGTTGTTTACCTTTATAAGTTGTCAACTTGGTGTTTTTACTTACTTGAGATAGCCTCTTGCCTGTGGGTATGCACCATTGTATTGAGAAGTGTGCAGTAGGTGAAACATATTTGCTCATTACACAGCATACAAAGATCGCTGAGATCCGATAACATCTGAAGTTACTCTCATTATATGTACAAACTTGCAGCTAGAAGCAACTGCAGTTTCAAGACAGTCCAGATTGCTAGATGGCTTCCTGATTCAATTGTGCCTTTTTTTCCCTTTAAAATGTATGGGGAGCCCCGGAGAAAAATGTACCTTTTTCAGTTTTAAAGCACTGTGCATGCCAAAGTAGTTAATTCCAACCCAACAAACTATATATTTCTGAGATCGGCAATCAATACTCTATCTGTTGAGCATATAAAAAGTCCATTTTTCCAAAATTTAAAAATCGGGCTGGAATGCCTAATTATAGTATGAGTGTGTGTGCGTGTGTGCGTGCGTGCGTGCGTGCGTGCGTGCGTGCGTGCGTGCGTGCGTGCGTGCGTGCGTGCGTGCGTGCGTGCGTGCGTGCGTGCGTGCGTGCGTGCGTGCGTGCGTGCGTGCGTGTGTGTGTGTGCGCATGTGTGTGTGTGCATGTGCGTGCGTGTGTGTGTGTTGAGTATTTGCTCAACTGTCCATGTCTCATATAGCAATTGAAGGTCCAGGTGAGACTTCGGGTGCCCACACCTTCACCTGTGAGACACGGTACAGCCTCCTGCGGGTTACTAGTCCTGCCCCAGGAGGGCATGTCTGCGCTGACTCATAGCACCTGAGTAGCGCACAAGTAGGGACCCGCCGATTATGCTGGCATAATTTTGAGCATAATAGGTACCTAAAAGCATTGAGTATAATGCCAGCATAATAGGTTAAATATATGTACGATAGTATAAATTCTTGCTGGAAAATGACAATTGCAAAATAAGATCGATATACTCTAATAGAGCAGTCAGTAACTCTAATAGAACAATCATCAAACTGACTGTTTTATTAGAGTATATCGATCTTTTCTTTTACATGCAGCAAGAATTTATTATTTATGCTCCAGCCACTCATTTTTTTTTCTATACAGTGTTAAACTAGTAGCAAAGCATATGAACTAAGGCATGAACATTGAGCACAATCGAGCATAATAGGTAAATATTGAGCATTAATTTAAGCATAATAGGTGGATTTTTGAGCAGTGCAGCATAGCATAATAAGTAAAATTATGAGCATAATCGGCGGGTCCCTACGTACAAGTGCCCCAGCACTAGCCACTGGGCAGCGTGACCACATACTGGCAGCTGAAGGCTTTCCTTTCCTTTTGCTTTGCCTTTTGCTTTTGTGTGTGTGTGTGTGTCATGCAGTGTCAGTGTCGCTGTCATCATTATAGTCTATTATTGAGCTAATTATAGTGCTTATGATGCAGGTCTTGTAATAGAGATGTACATTGATGCAGCCTATATACACAAATCAAATATCTACTATCAAAGTAGCTACAGCACAATATATACAGATAGAGTAATGAAAACAAAACTCCATAACAGTTGTATGTTTTGGCATTGAGACCTATTATTACAGCTTCAAACACAGTTTTTAGCTATATGACAATCAAATGTCAAAAGGATTATCTCTATAGCCCTCAGCTGTCCTCAGAATAAAAGTAGTTAACAGAAGTTCTAAGGGGTTCCATAAGATTCAGTTCACCAACTATTTTAAAGAACACAAGGGGTGCATGATCCAAGGGGGGACTAAGTGCTGATGTAAATAGGAAGATTTCCTTGAAATCTTTTTTACTATTAGCTATAAAGGGACTCCGATAAATGAGGAATGCACATTTTTCGGGCCTCCATTTTTGCATAATACGTGATGTACAGCTGGTATAGTATACAATTTGTAGACTGCTGAAATGTCTATGCACTTAACTCACTAACAATAAACACACCTCAATACTGTTGTAATACTATGCCACAAAGTGTGTGTTGTCTCGATATCATACTTCCTTCTTTACATAACAGAGTACAAAAAATCACTTTATCAAGAAAAGCTTTACAGTATTATATTTTATAATTACAAAATAGCTGCCTTGGTTTCACCACAATGTTATAGTTGGTACAGCCATATATTTTATGATGATAAACCCACTATGATACTAGACCATGTCACGATGTATATGTTGTGACTGCCGCCAAGTGTACGCTCTATTTAATGCAAAGTAGTACAAAAGTGATATAACTATACAAAATGGAAGAAAGAGTAGTAGTTAATGGCTCATATACGTATGTACATACGTATTATAGTCTAATATTACAGGATATGGCATAATAGGTTCAAGGAACATGATATTATAATAGTATCCTGTACTTAAAATAGTCTTTTTGACAATGTCCAGATGAGTCCAGCTGTTGGCTTTGTAACCCAGCAACAGGGCCTCACTATGCATACACTCCATGCATTACATACACCACTTCCATCAAGATGGAACAAGCTAAGAAGCTCTGGTCCCTACTATTGTCCGTAGCCCATCCTCCTGTCATGAGGTCCACCTGGTCATAATTCAAAGCTTGCAATTCTAGGTTACTCAGCGTCCCTTAGCCAGGTGGGTGTGATGTGTCTCATGGGGGTCTCATTGGAATGTAGAGTATCTAGCAAGGGAACCATGTTAGCTTCATAGCTATAGACAGTGCAAGACATCTGTGAATGCTATCCTACTAGGGACTTGTGAGAAGGTTAATACAGGGAGTCATAAACGTGTAACTAAAATGTTGAAGAATGCAGAAAAAAATCCCAGTCCCAGTAGTGACCCAGCAACATGCAGTCTAGGCATGCGACATGTGTGGGATAATTTCTCTTCAGTGTCTTCAAAGGGAAAATCTTTGAATACGTTGTTTGCTGAATGTTATGGTTACCTGTATGGTATAGAGGCCACATAGTTCCTTACTCATGAAGTTTTCCTATTTCCATATGTTTCAGGATTAAAGTCCTTGACTTGGATGTTTTTATGTATGTGAGGTACTGGTATCATAATTTTTGTTGCAGGAAGTCTGGAGATATATTTTACTGCTACATATATTACCTACGTACGTACATCTACATACATAAACCCTTACTAAACCAAACAGCCAGGTGTATGCACACATATTCCAACTATGTAGCAGTACCACCTAGAGAGTCAAGCAATCATGTACAAATCCCATTCCACTTTCAAAGATTTAGCCATGATAGGTTTGTGTTCTTCACAAGTTATTAATGTCAAAGAAGTGAGCACGTATGTATGTATTCCAATGGTATGTGGACAAATCAACATCCTCCCTCCACATTTTATCTAATGTAATACATAGGATAATTGTGACTAGATCTCTCATAGCTCTTTCAATTGCATGATCTAACAACCCATACTTGACTTGTGAATGATTAAAGTACCAGCTTGAAATTTAGTCACATCATACCCCTAACATACCACTACTGCTTTGTGTAATGATAAGGTGAGCATGAGAGGTTATGGTTAGTTAAACTAAAAATGTAATAGCTGGTTTCGCAAACCTGATCACATTTGTTCTAATGCATATTGTAGCAATAGTATTTTAGATAACAGAAAGAGCTTTACAGTGCTACTAAATGTTTTGACACGTGGTTTGAAGTTATATAAAATAAACACAGACAGATTACATAGATTACATCAGTATGCATAAACTGCTTTAGAAGACACACTGCTTTATTTTGCAGTATAGACGTGCCACATCATTCTAGCTATATATTTTGACACAAATCATGCTACAAATTAATCAGATTGCTCATTAATTACCTTGCCATGCATTATTTGGTTTCACAGTTCATAGACACTACTTGAAAACACTGTGTCTTGCCAATGAGTATCAGTATAGTGCTTGTAGTATGGTTATCATGATTGGATGGTGTTGACATTTATCACATCCTGAAGCACAATAATAGCTATAGGGGAAAAGAAAGTATTTGAAAGTAGACCACAGATCGATTTTTTATCCATACTGTACATGTGTGTAGCTAGTGGTCTGTAGTGCACATGTGTATCTAAATGTAGTCCTCAAGTCTGGCCTATGCATGTAGCTACATATATATATACACTTTCTACAGTAGATTCTGGTTTTATGTACATTCAGTACATTATAGGATACCTGAAGTGTAACATGTTCATGTTATACAAACACACAGAGGGTACATCAAGTAAAAGTACACTTTATTACAAATGGTATTTACCATTGTAAAATGTGTCCCTGGCTACAAAGCCTGTGATGTAAGCCTTAACACTGACTACATACTGCCTGATATTAATTTTGTTGATGCAATATCTCTCTGATTGTCTAGTAATTACACTGGTAAAGATCTTACATACTTTTAAGTATTGAAATTGTTTTCATGTCTTCTTTCCTCTGCAGGTCAGGAATAGATTTTTGATACTATGAAGTGAGGTGTGATCACACAATTCACTTTGATACTGAGACCATTTGACTACTTATCTTGTACAGTAATTATTAAAACAACCACACAGAAGTACAAGTTTTCAGTGGTGAAATAGTGTGTGTGTGTGTGTGTGTGTGTGTGTGTGTGTGTGTGTGTGTGTGTGTGTGTGTGTATGTGTGTGTATGTGTGTGTGTGTGTGTATGTGTGTGTGTGTGTGTGTGTGTGTGTGTGTGTGTGTGTGTGTGTGTGTGTGTGTGTGTGTGTGTGTGTGTGTGTGTGTGTGTGTGTGCATAAGTACAAGTATATATAGCTAGTGCAGTATACATGTTTTATTGTACTAACCAAGAACTTTGTCATGAGAACAAAGAATAGTTCTGTTCCACCGATGTTGTCAAGTCTGGAGACCTCAACAACTGTCCAGAGTGGTAAGGTACTTGGTGACTATAGATTCCTACAAAACAACAGTAGGAAATATAGTCATCCAAAACAAAGGATGTTTTGGCTATACAATGTTCTTTTTTGCAGCTGTATAGCTCTACGTGAATGTGTACATGTATAGTTGCAGCATTTCTGAGACTATAATTGGACTAACATGCAATAGCTGGACATGTGGGCACATAATTACATCTGCTTAAAATATATTCAAATATCTGAATAGAATGCCTGTAATCAGTAACTTATACAAAAGATTGAAAAAGATATACACAGGTATACACAATTATACACAGGTAGGGGCTTGTACAGGTATACTCACAAGAGTCAGGTTCCAACTTCAGTTGACCTAGCACTGGAGGAGGAACATCTTGGGGCTGTTTATGTCTCTTTCACTTTCTCTCTTGCATTCTTTGTTCTGCAGGTTCTGTTTTTTAGTTTTGTGGGTGTAGGTACTTACGCATAAATGGAATGTCTTATGTAGCTTAGAGTTACAGTGTGGCAGATGAGTGTGCTATTAGGGCTGGTTCTTCTATTAAATAAGCAAAAAAGATATCCATAGGTCACACAAGTATGCACCAGGTATATATATATACAGGTGTTCGCAAGTATACATACTGTCTGTGTATACTTGTGTGTACTTGTGTGTAAGTACTATAGCCATCTGTATAGGTTGTCGTGATGCTTCAGATCATAATATATACAGTATATGAATATGCAGCTATGAATTATGAATATGCAGCTTTAGAAACATGATATCATAATGATTTTGTTTTTGCTGTGTAGTTTATATGCATATGAATAACAAATTAATGAAAGCGGTTTCATTTCATTTGGTCATATATCTGTGTGACAAACAATGACATCATTACAAATGTCCTGTTCTAAAAATATGCCTACAGTGATAAAAGAGCAGCCAGGTTAGTTTGCACTTAGACAGTATTGTCACATTTAGACATGAAACCACATTAATGATCACAGTATTGTCACATTTAGACATGAAACCACATTAATGATCGTTAGATACCTCACTAAATGCACAGTTGACTACCCCTTACACAATGCTTATATTTATAGCACAGGAGTCACATGATCTGAAATACATAAAAATGAGAGTAAAGCCACAGCAGATATATCTCATAGCCATCATATTTCAAATGTTAGGTAAGGAACACCTTAAGGGTGCTTATATGTATAATGATTATGCTTGCATCGTTCAATTTGCATTTGCCATTAAAATTTTTATTGAGCAATTCAAAAAATAGAGCAATTCAAAAAATTAAAAATTGTTTAAACATTGACAATTCCACTCTTAGCTACACTCCATCACATGTAGTCCATGTGTACTACTTTGTTGTGTGCTCACACAACAATTAATACAATCATAGTTAATAAACTTTGATTAGGTGTTTCAATTCACACAAGATTAACTGTAGTTTGTGTCTGGGCATTCATATATATAGCTAGCTAACGTACAGTAGAAAAGTGACCAATTTATTTTAATGTGTACGATGATATACTGACATAATTATAGAGATTACAGTTAGATAAGCAGGTCATGCACTGAAGTTTTGCTAGTCCTTGGTAGAGTGGTACTATTATAGTAATGAACCTACAGCTTCACCCTGCATGGAACCTTCATGCCAATAGTGATGAATTACACTAGAACAGAGCCATGAAATGACATGCATAAACCATAGGACAATGTATACATCACTAAGTAATATACATACATTATATACTATACAAGGTAAGTCGTGATACATGCACATTGTCACTTCACTGTACTTGTGCTAACGCATGACCTAGCATGTGTTATGTCCCCAAGGGTGCTGCATGTCACGCTATTGTATGGTTACATGTAACAGATAGCTTGTGATCATATATAACAATGAATAAGTAGGGTTACACAGAAAATTTCTTGATTACCCTAACACTGGCACATGATCCTGTGTGGATAATTGCCATATCACAGTACACCCCTATAATATAGCTTCACTTGATTTATACTGATTTCTCCAGTAAACCATCACCTGTGAGATATAGCTTTATTGTGAGCTGCAGTAGCATATCTATAATCTTGTATTTACAAATTACGTGAAACATTTCTCACACTTGTGTATATGTATACATGATGCACATAATTTGCATTAATATACAGAGTTATACTAGTGGATGATATGATACCATATAGCATAAGGTATGGTATACACAAGACAGACAAGCGTAAAATGTTTAGATCAAACTCATAGTAGTATAAAATAGCACAATAGGCATTATCAGCTAAATAGAATCCAGCATTTTGAGAGTGCATGCCCATTCATGGACACTATAGGTTATACATCAGTTCCTGAGAGATAATTATAATTATTCTGACAATAGATATGTTATACACATGCATGTGATCTGGAGGGGAGGGGGTTACACACACATCATAATATACAGCGTTATACATGCATGATATAGCCCATCACAAGGAATGCAAACCTTTTGTAGACTGCAGCACTTTGGGTTCCTGATGGTATGATTAGGAACATATAAAACTTGTGAGTGGAGAAGCTAGTAGCTACAAAGGTAGAAATTTTCCTTCTAAGTAATAATAACCGCTTATCAACCAGCTGTAAGGTTTCTATGTTGATCCTATAATTATATGAAAATTATTTTAGCTAAATCTGTACCACTAAATTAAAGGAGCATATCATTAAGAGTAGCTGAGCAGTAATCTAGGTGTGGTCTTGGTGTTTCAGGTATATAATATATTATTGATAGTTTTTGAAACATGACAGCTTGATGATTTCCTTACATGGTAGTTGATCCCCCCAGATCACATGAATACGTTCTTGTGTTCTTGTGTTACTGTTTATTATAGAAAGTCCATTATGTATCATATGGTTGCCATATAACTAGACTATATTTGTACCAGTGGCACTGCACATCAAGCAATTGAACAATATTCATTCATGTTTTCAAGTCAACATTCTTTTATCTCATGGGTGAAACCGGCACTGTATACACTCCTGCATGTCTATTGTGTTGCTTTTACCATTTAGTGTCCATGTATGTAACTGCCTAACTGGATAATAAATATCATACTTTTCTACTTGGTAGTTTGAAATTTCTTCAATTTATAGCTATATAGTGGTTACAAGTATATCATTTGTATCTAAATATGCCAGATTTAAGGTATATGTCAATTATGCATTAAGAACTGACACATAACCTAGTGAGTTCCTGTGAATGGGCACCCTTATAGCTGTGATCATGTTGTGCTGATATAACATCATGGATTCTATTTAACTTCCACCAGGCGGGAATCCTTGCCAAGCTTGGTCTATGCATTTGCATTTGTGTGTCTTGTGTATATACCATACCTTCCAAATTATACTTAGATAACTAATTATATGTATATTGCATGCATGATGTCTTCGTACATAGTGATGCAAAAAATTGTGATAATTTTTAGCTGGTATAACTATACCATAGATAGATAGTAGGCATCACTTTAGAAGATGTGATCTATAAATACTACTCCACTGACTAGGGGCCTGTGAGAAGGATATAAACCCTGTAATTGCAGGGTGTCAGAATTTTGGAATAAAAACTCTGAAACACAAGGAATAAAAATAATTCTCAGACTCAGTGGTGACTTGATCCCCGACAACAAGCAATCTGGCTAGACATGTGCCAAGGAGCCATATGCAGCCATATGCAACAGTCAGGATCTTCAATCTTCTCTACATTTAATCTACATTTAATCTATCTTTAACAGTTTTGGTAACTCCAGATTTTCAAACACACTTTAAGTAACAACTTTAAACAGGCTGTAGGACCAGGTGTCCTACAGACCTTCAGCACTTATGCTGTAAAGTCTTAATAAATAAAATAAAAATATGAAACTATATGACTTACCTTTGTTGTGTATATGGTTATAGATATTTACAAATAGCCGTATATAGAACTAGACAAATGTCCCTAATAATAAATATAAATAACTATGCCCCACATGTGACACTACTCATGTGACATTCACATATCGTTCTATAAAGTTCACAATGCTAATGAACTTCCAAGCTGTAGCTATAACCAAAGTCATCAATTGTTAGATTCAATACAGGCTCAAAATAAATAGCTATACTGAGTGATCTCACTTAGGTGTTAAACAAATTGTTCACACTCATACAACCAGTCTATATAGCATACTATAGTATACTCACATCTTGATTATTTTTACTTATTGGATCCAACTTTACCGTGCCAAATAACTGTTCAGTATTAGCTATAGCCATTTCCAGGAGGCAAAGCCTGAGTGTAATATCCTTAAATATAGAGAATTTCATACTGTATATAACAATATATAATAAGCAAAAATAAATTGACCTTAATGCGAACATAAAAATAATAATATAACAAGTAGCTAGATAAGCAGCAAAAGTAACTAGCTCTACAAAGAATATGAATTTTATTTTTTATTTTATTTATTTATTTATTTAGGCTTTATGGTGTAAAAAACAAAAACACCAAAGGTCTGTTGGTAGCAACCAACAGCCATAAAATACGTACAATTAATACTAACTACTTAAGTAATTACATAATTACATGGTTAAGATTATAAGTGATTAAAATTGGTAGTTGGAGGTTTAGTTTGGTGACTTCTGGAGCATGGACATAAGTAATGTAGAGTGCAGTTATTGTTTTCATCAAAGTTAGTCAGGACAAAGTTAGTCAGGAAATGGTCCCACAGATATGATTTCAGTTTAGATTTCAGCCAGCAAACTGACATGTTTAGGTCCAGAATTGGTATGGCATTCCACAGGGATGGTAAACGATGAAAATAAGAATGCTGCCATAGCTAGTGTAGTCTCGTGCCCAGACCACTTTTTTCTTTTTGTGTGGGGGCGGAGAAAAAAAAGGGTCTGGTGGATCTCCAATACATTTTTTGTGCAGCCGGATCTACAACTTTTGGGGATCGTTGATTAGTGGTGATGAATAACAAAGGCCTGTTAACGAAGCAACAATAGGAAATACGGCGCGCGTACCCAAGGATGTAACCTTGCCAAGCAAACGCGCGCCGTATTTCCTATTGTTGCTTCGTTAACAGGCCTTTGCTATTCATCACCACTAAGGCCACTTCAACTAAATCTTTTGTTTCTCGGGCCCGACCGACCCTGTATTTTTCAGCATAAAATAATTATGTTAATCACGTGATCACCTTGCAAAGAGTGATAACGCCACGAAGGAGTTGCAAATTTATCTTTAAGCTCTCAAAAAGTAAATATCTCAACATATAGCTGCCTACTCACAAGTGATACAGCAACCGTAATGTAGCTTAGCCACCGTTTGACTCGTAATATCACTCTTCAGCTAGCAAAATAGCCTATTTATATATTTATTTTACCGAATTACCGACTTTTATTTGGCTGAATTTCGCCCGAGAAACAAAAGATTTGGCCTAATCAACAATCCCCAAAGTTGTAGATCCGGCTGCACAAAAAATCCACCAGACCCTTTTTTTCGCCACCCTCACACAAAAAGAAAAAAAGAGGTCTGGGCACGAGACTATAGCTAGTGCTGAACATACACTAAAAGTTCACAACTGAAAATGCACTTTTGTAGCTTAAACTGATGGCACTATAGCTTACTTTTAGGGAGGGGGGTATAGCTATAGCTTCAACGTCACAACTGTAAAGTCTTACAATCCACTTTGTTATAGCTGTTCTTCCCCGCCTTCACATGACGTAATTAAGTATGATCATACAGCCAGTATAAAAGAGATCTACTAAACCACCTCCCTTATCAGTGTATAAACACAATGTCTTGTAGAACTGCTAGTGCTCCAGAGATGGCAGCTTCATCCTCGGACAACGCAGGTGTTCGGAAAAGTCCTGCGAAGGGCGTCACGCCCCTTGATGGCTACCGCGAAGAAATAACTTGCCCGTATTGTCGGCATTCCGCTAATGATTCGTTGAAGATAATGGACTCCGAACCAGCTATCTATTGCCCCTACTGTCCATGGAATAGCATCGATGACATTCCGCCTAGTGAAGTGGAGAACGATAAGCTAGTACCTCCACCAACTACAGAAAACCGCGGTGCTTCGCCACATCTTGACGTGTTTTGTCCAAACAAGAACTTGGGGTGCTCGTGGAGTGGCAACCTTTCAAATGTTTATAAACACACCAACTCAGAATGTAAGTGTAAGCGTACCTCGCTGAGTTCAGATGATGACAGTGACAGCAATTCAGTGCATTCCAGTGGGTCAATGGATGAAGATGAAAACGAAGTAGTTGTAGCACCAATGATTATTATGATGAGTGAATTTGAACAAAAGAAGATGAACAATGAACAGTGGTACTCACCTGTTTTCTGTACACATGAACAAGGATATCAGTTCAGGTTGAGAGTAGATGCTAATGGATGGTGTAGTGGTGATGCTGTAGCAGTAGTGGTCTCCCTAGTGAAGGGTGATCACGATGATGAACTGGAGTGGCCATTTCAAGGAGTAATCACAGTACAGATTTTAAACCACATCACAAATTCAGCACACTCAACGGTAAAGGAGTTCGTATTCAAAGATGGTGGATATGAATGTCAACGAGTTATAGATGAGACAGAACCAGAATTTGGTTGTTGGTGTGACAGATTCATCACACACAGTGCACTACAATATAATCCTGTCAAGAAAAGTCAATACCTCAAAAATGACTGTCTATATTTCCTTGTAACGTCCACTCCACTCAGATAGTAGCTACAACCTTTTTAATGTATGTAAATCAGAAAATTATACTTTTTAACTTTTTACTGAAATAAATACTTATCAAGTGATAATTACTAGTATGTAAGTAAATTGTGTTAATTGTTAAATCACCAGTTAAACTTAGCTATATACATGCATGGAAGAGTGCATGTAGCTACTTGTGGTGTAGTAGTGATATTTGAGTGGCATGCACATTGATGTAAATCCCTCTATAATTTCACAACATGTTTTAGTCTACTACGACATTCATAATACATCAGTTGATCCCCAGTCATCAGTTTATAGCTTGATTGGTTTTCCACACTTGCCTCTATTTTTGTAAAAGACATTAACTTATGCATGGCCTCGTTAAGGCTTCTTTTGAGGTTGGAAAAGGTTTCTAAGGCAGTGGAGTAGCCAAACCCGGGCAAGCCAGAGCATTGCCCTGGCATCAGACTATTTTGCCCCAACATCAGCACAGAACCCTGAGCAATTAAAGATGTGGGCTGGATTAAAGTTAACTACTCCATTACTGTACAAGAATACCAGTAGATAGCATAACTTACTAGCTAACCGTGTTATTTTCACCGATGTCTTTCTTTTCAACTAGTCGATGGACAGAGATGGGATTATCCAAGGGATTTTCCCTTTGAGTAACTTGAGTAACTTGATGCGTACAAATAGAAGTCAAGTGAGATCATGTGATTACAAAAAACCCGCTCATCATTGTGACAAGGAGTGAAGGACAAGGATTATTATTAACTCTTCCAGTATAGTGGGATGGACAGTTAATAATTGGATTAACTTGTGTAACTATTGGTACAGTCAAAACTCAGAATGGAGGCGAGATTTTTGAGGCATTAGCACCTGCCCAGCCACATAGATACTACCAAGAGTAAATAATGGAAGAGAGAGTATCCAACTGCCATATACTGCATCAAAAATGAGCACTGTCAAGTAGAGAAGCCATCCTGTAGTGCTTTCAAAGGCAGTGTTGAATGAAGTAATAAACACCTTCTAACTCAGACTGTTTGACTTCAAATCATGCCTGGATTTTTGATGGATGCAGTATATGGCAGTTGGATACTCTCTCTTCCATTATTTACTCTTGATACTACTAAGTGATAGTTCAAACGGTATGGAATGCTTATTCAGTCAGCAATTGTTTTATTTTATTTCTAGGCTGTGGCACTGGCAGAGCACAGTCATCACGTGACACAACGCCATAAGCGCCTCGTGCTTTAATTAAGATTTCTTCCAAGTCTAGTATAATGTGTATATGGAATAAGAAGGCTAATAGTTAGCGTTCACCTAGAGTAAGGTTAGTCATGCATACAGTAGTGTAGGTAAAGTATACGTCGTGATGCATACACGTTTTTAAAATGCTGTATTAAGGCCACACCAAGTCAAACCTTAGTTTCTGGTCACCCGCCCGCATGGTAAACCTGAAACCCTAGTTTATGAGGACTATTATTAATATTACAGGTGCTTAAGTGCACGTGACCCAGCAAGACACTTATTTTTTACTGCAAAAGATCGATATACTCTAATAGAGCATTCAGGGATTCCAATAGAGCAGTCACACTACTCTTAACTCTAATATTAGGTATATATTAGGTATATATGCCACACTAATAAAAATGTTTCTAACTATAGCTAGTTTTGTCCTTGATTACATAGCTGTTCAGATTATAACTGTTACTAATGCTTCTGTAACCAAAGTAATTTCAGTAGCATTAACTACTAGTCCATGCAGATGGGCCATAGCTTTAACTTTATAATTCAAATGTAGTCCTCTAATGATTAGTCTAGTAACTTCAAATTCCTTATCACTGAACACTACAGGGGTATGGAAAGCCGGCAACATTCAGTGAGCTTAAACTTAAACTTTTCCATAACTAAAATTAGATTGGCAAGTAGAAACCCTTATAGTTTAAACATTCCCAGATGATCACTAAAAAACAGTAGTCTGGAGCACTCAATGACTCAAAACTTTGACAGTTACTTTTCTCAAGGTTACTGAATAGAAGGCTGGAAACACATAGCTAGTGGGCTAAGACTTTACATTTGAATGAAGAATTTCTGATGTGAAAATAGAAGTTAAATTTCATTGTGTATCATGATCATTTGAACAACTTAGCTATAAGTCATAGTAATACTTTCCTGACATAGCTAATGAGACATTTATTTCACTTGGAAAGCATAAGTAGCTACATGAGCAAAACATTTCCTATAGTATATTCTAAATAAATAAATAAATATATACTTAAATGCTATACATCAGTGTATAGCTAGCCATGATCCATCAACAACTTTCCTAGTGCATTTTTTTGCCAAAGCACAACTACTTATGTTGTTGGTTAAGTATAAAATCAACATGAATTTGCTAAATTGAGCAAATAATAATACCATACAGTATATTGTCACAGCAGAGTCTATAGTCCTGAAGTCCTGATCATCCGCCCGCCCGCATCCATTTGTAGGCTTGGGAGTGACCAGAAACTAAGGTATGACTTGGAGTGGCCTAATGTCCATATGAAGATGCTATGTGTGTTGCATGGTTGAAGGGCTTGCCCACCCAGTACCCTGGCATGGCAAGAAGTCTGGCTATGCCACTGTTCTAAGGTGGTGTTTAGTTGACTGTTCTATTAGGATTTTGGAAAAACATAGGGCAACTTCTATTATGAACTACTACTGTGGTTCATGATATTTATATGTACCATGAAGCCACCTAACTTCAAAGGAAAATTTCAGGGTAAATATCTCATAAACCCTGGTTGGCCATTGTACATTTAAGTTAAAGCATATGGTACATGTTCTGTACCATGGCCTTGATATGGGAGCAGTGCCCTTGTGATTTGCCTGTTATGTACACCCAAGCTCGAGGGCCTAATGGCCCTTGAGCTTGGGTGTGCATATCAGGCAAATTACTCGGGTACATGATACAACTATTATTATACAAGCTGAAACATGCACAGACATGATGTGATACAGAACTGGGTGTAACAACTCAAAATTTCCATGTATACTGTTATACATCTCCAAGTAGTAGTTAAGCAATATAAGGAGAGGTGTGAAAAGTTGTTAACAGTTTGAACAGTTGAAATCACCATAGACCGACAGACAAAATAATAACATTTGCTGGGAAAATTCATTGAATGAATCCGATAACCAATTGCAACAGTCATGAATAGTGATCATGTTTCATATTGTTATTTATATTGTACTGTACAGAAATCTCTATGCAGACTATATAGTGCAACAATTACATCATAATTACATTTGCTATAATAAATATGTTACTTAAATGAGTAAATGGTGCAGTGTTGACAGTGCCAAGGAATTCCATGAATTGAGGAGTCAATTGTAATTTAAATTGTTTGCAGAAAATGTAAACACTGTACCTGTCTACATGCATATATCACTGCCATTTTCAGAACAGTAAGTGCATGGAATACTACATAGCTAATATCAAGAGTTCACATAATATTTGTAAGGGGGAGCCTGAGGTGTTACTTACAGCAGTGTGTTTGCTGATTGTACTCCAGTTAGACACTCTCTCCCTTACAAATATTATGAATTCTTCAAAGTGGTCTAAGGCTATAATTACTTGTAGGTCTTCTAATTTTTATCATTCTGGATCCATCATTACAACCAATTAGTAAGGCTTCTGTATAGCTAATCCTATACAACTGCTTGCAAAACAGAAAATGATTGTTAGTGTAGCTGTTAGGGGTCATCCATAATTTTCATTTTTTATGCAAGTATAAGAGTACTATTTTTTCTAGCCCCTCCCCCCTTTACAAAGTATACTATATAAATGCTGGTGATGAGCATGTACTGTGAATGTGTTTAGACACAGAAACTTACATACATAGCTTACATACTGTAGTAGTTATAAATAAATTCAGATGCAGTGGCTCAGGAATCTATTTTATACATAGATTATACTTGGGGAAATTTGTGTATCACACATGCATGCTGACTCACACGAGCATGTTCAGATTATTAATCAACTGATACAAATAACTCTTTTTTATATATCCCTCTAACCGAAATCAATCCCATGTTTAAGATTTTAAATTATTCAGCACTTCAAAGCGTACATGTGATATTTAATCTCCTCCCCCTAACATACTCTTAATGGATGGTCCCTTAATTACATATTATATAAGCTTTAAACAATTGAGGGCAAAAGCTTTAACAGTTGAAAGTCCATGGATTTTTTTATCACAGTTGAAGTTGAACTCAAGTAATTGTAAGCTGTGATGTGTACATATATGGATGCAAGAATACCTGGTATTCTGTAGTAGCTATCAATATCATATTATAGAGCTGTCAGTTTATACAAATAAAAGGATTAGCAATATTGGGAGGAGGGTTAATCCACATACCTGTAGATATACCTTATTGTTTACAATTTCAACAGCTGGCAAGTAGGATATTATTAAGTGCACTACTATATGTTTTCTATCTTCAGTGAGAAAGTATAGGTACAGTTTTCATACCATTAAATTGTGTCATATCATGCTAGCAGGTGTGTTGGCTTACCAATAATCGTTACTGTGGCTGATCATAAGCTCCTGTCTTGAGTGCCAATCCTCAAAACAATGTATGGCACATAACCAGCAAACTTTCCAAGATATGATTGCATAATTTTTGATGGATAAGAAGTAGTAAATACTGTATGTATGCTGCACTTGTGTGGAAGCCAATTTTTGTCACCTCAGCCTAGTAATGGCAAATAAAAAAAACTTCATAATTGTGACGTTGATAGAGCTAAAACTATGACAAGAAAGTAGCTCTGCACAATAGTAGATACTCGGGTAGCATCCAGATTCATCAAGTCAAGTGTGAAGCAAGCAAAACTTGAAACACATGCTACAATCATTCTGAGAGCTCCTGTTGTTGCAAGATATAGTACATGAGGCAATTGTCTGGTAATTTCAGACCTGCTGTAGGTAAACTCATGGATTTTCTTGATGATGTTTGATGAGGTCAACTGACAACACAGTACACACACACTCAGTACATAATACATGTGTCGGTGTGATGAGTCAGTAATGTGATAATGGTTAAGTAGATTACTTGGTCATGTGTATGTACAGTATGTTAGACACACAAACAAAAATACAAGTGTCTATAAAGCAGTGATATAGCACATTCCATTGCCAATTTATTTCCTGTTGAATATATACAAATATGCTAAGTTAGTCACATCCCGACACCTAATAACCTATATGATGCTAGCAAACAATTAAATCACTTCATTTATGAAAACAACTATATATAAGCCATATATATGCACACATGTACTGCAAAAATGCTTTGGGGGATGCATGTCTTAGCAGTCTGCAAATTTTTATACTTGAAAATTTGTGTTATATACAGCCAGTCTTACTAAGCATCTAATTTTCTGGTAATGTGTGCATTTACATGTGTGTGTATATAAAGCATAACTAGGCACTATAGAGTTTGGGGTGGCATGTGCAGGTAAGTCACAGTATGTATATACATTAATACGCATACATATAGAATGTTGATGAGGTAATACTGTGCACTCATTGTGAAGTATGGAAGCTGTAAAAATGTATTTCTTAAGAACCCTCTCCATGATGTATAACTGTGGAAATTCCTTTGGTTTCTTTGCACATAATATTTTACCAATCAGAAAGCATGTATAGTTATACATTCAATAAGTAATGTATGAGTTTTCTAGCTGTTTAACGTATCCCTGTACAATACATTTGTAGGCCCACTATTGTATTACATCATATGTGAGTACTAAAATCTCTAGTAATACACAACATGATGGACAACAACAGTGTAATCTCTCAGCTTCATATAAATGAGAAAAACTTACTATATAGAATATATATTAATGCAGTGATGTCCATTTAATAAGGACACTTACATCATAATTTTCTCACCCAGGTGAGTACAATAGACAAGGCAGCACAAATTCCAACTAATGACTAAAGTGAGTCACTCATATATATGCTAATACAAATTCAGTAGTAGATTTTTAGTTGTTTTTGCTACATACCAGAAACCCATGGCCAACATAATTGGATGAACACTCCAGCACTACTTCGCATGATTCAGTGTAATAATTCATATTTTTTGTCATATAATTGAATTCATGATAATTCTTTCAGTCAGTGTATAAAGTAAAGTTAACCTGGAAGAATGGTCAGAAGATTTACACTGCATGTAAGTTGAGTTTTATTTATCATTGTAAATTAAATCTCTAAAACTGGGAAGATCATACAGTAGGCTGCAAAAAAAAGTTTACGTTTTGTAATTTTAACCACGCTGTAGTAGCGTAATTACAAAGCATAATTACGAATTATGCTCTATTGGTAACTAGGAATATATTGTATATATGGCTGGTGAAAAACTACTTTTTTGCATAATTACGGATTACGGTCAAAATGTAATTACAGTACAAACATGGTAATTACTTAGTAATCACACTGTAATTGCAATTACGAAACGTAAACTTTTTTCTGCAACCTACTGTAGTTGAAGCATGTTAAAATTTCTTAGGCAGGACCTGAAGGATTGTATAGTGTGCTACAGGAGTCCTTGTCTCTGAAAATTTTGTGTTAACTGCATACAGAAACAGCACAAGTAACCACAAGTTTATACTGTGCACACTTGATACTACTATCCTTAGCATTTTGTGGAAATGTCCTGGACATTCATACCTGTATTTGTCCTTATCAGTGTTTCACTCTGCTGTACAGTGAAATCTGTGTATTAAGGACACTTTGGGACTAACCAAAAGTGTCCTGATTATCAAGGTGTCCTGATCATGACAAATAAAAACTTCATATTTTATTATGACATTGATAGTACAATTATTTCAACTAAATTATAAAGCTATGACAAGAAAGCAGACTGCAAGAAAGTATATAGCTCTGTACAGTGGTAGATACTGACAGGCTAACAGTGCCAAACAATAAATCCAGATTCATCAACTTGTGATCAAGTGTGAAGCAAGCAAAACTTGTAACACACACCCTAAGAGCTCTTGTTGTTGCAAGATGATAGTACAAGGGGCAATTGTCTGGAAATTTCAGATCTGCTGCAGGAACTAATGGATATTTTTTGATGTTTGATGAGGTCACTGAACTGACAACATAGTTCCCACACATGGCATGTAAACCACAGTACATAGTACATGTGTCATTGTGATGAGTCAGTAGTGTGATAATGGTTATTATCAATAAGTATAAGCATAATTGACTTCATGCAAATGTGCAACTATAGAGGAATCAAGAAATTACACAATAGTTAACAAGAACTTCTTGACAGCCACTAAAGTATTTGTTTGAATCAATTTTACAGGGTCATATAATATGTAGATTTTTAAAGATTTATGCCGGCTGAAGCCATTGTGCTGTCACTGCCAAAATATCAACATGTATACTCTGTTGTGGTATGAACAGTACACCACATGTTTTGTAGTTAACTGCTTAATATTTTATATCATCACTGAACAGAGTAACCATATACATCCACTTCCTCACATTTTTTTTGCTAACAGAAAGGCAAACATGAATATATAAAATAGGGTAAGGAAGCCGAATAATGGTCTAATGCACTTATAAGTACTACAAATCATAAAACACATTAGACTCGCATTATCATTGCCCACTATCACACCCACATTGATTTCATCATCTACATACGTATTTAACAACTTAGGCTGATGACTTTGCTGTAACTATGTACAAGCCTACAAGTGTCCCCAGATGCTAAATATTATCTGTTACCTAGGAGTGATTTAATATCCCATTCTATAAGCATCTCGTACATGTGACAGCATTCTAGCTAGTACTAGTCACGAACATTTTTTTATGAAGTATATACCCACATATGCACAGTATATATACAATATGCATGATGACATGTAAAATTGAAAGGCTGGTCCTCAAGTGCGGTATACAGTATTTGGCCATAAGCCTTATAGTTTGGGATTAACTGCTTTAGTACATAGTACAACTACTCCCCATTGTATGTAAGAACTATTGTGTTTGGCTCCATGTCTAGAGTATGTAACAGTACTATGAAATACATGTATGTATGTATGTATGTATGTATGTATGTATGTATGTATGTATGTATGTATGTATGTATGTATGTATGTATGTATGTATGTATGTATGTATGTATGTATGTATGTATGTATGTATGTATGTATGTATGTATGTATGTATGTATGTATGTATGTATGTATGTATGTATGTATGTATGTATGTATGTACAGTATGTATGTATGTATGTATGTCTGTGTGTATGCGCCAACCCTAATACAGACACTTAATACAAATATCAAAATGATATAATGCAGTGGTAGGCTAGCACATTCCATTGCCAAATTATTTCCTGTTGAACATATAATGCTGAGTTAGTCACATCCCCATGCACACCTAATAACCTTGAAACCAGCAAACAGAATAAGATTAAGTCTCTGCATGCATTTATGAAAATGGCTGTAGGCCATATAATATGTGAAGGGTTTGCAAAAAGGACCGGGGGTCTTCCAAACACATCAAATTTACCAAGTTTGACAATTCATAATTGTATTATATAATATTGGAACGTGCTGTTGACTTGAAATTTGGTCAGATGTGAGTATCAACATATCCCAATGGATAGAGAAAATTTCAGCCTTCAAATGTTACTTGTACACCAAGTTACGGACTTATGGTCTTCCAAGTTCATAAAATTGGATGTGTGTGGAAGACCCCTTTTTGCAAAGGTCACATATATGCACACATGCACTGCAAAAATGCTTTTGGGGATGCATGGATTCAGGGGTTCGATCCTTAGCAATCTGCAACTTTTATATATACCTGAAAATTTGTGTTGTTAGGATCGCATTCTCCATAAGAAAATCAATTATATCCTTTAAAAAAATCACTGACATTTGATCATCTACAAAAAAAAATTGTGCCTCAAAAATTATAATTTATTTTATGCACAGTACATATAGCTTTGAGACATGGTAGTTGCCACAGAACAAGTCGGTCTGCTACACCATTAGTGATGTACATTACATCAATACATGTGGTTGTCATAGTAGTCCATTGTTGAGCTGAAATATTTTATGAAAACTGAAATACTGTTCTTGTAATAGAGACGTGCTTTGGTACAGCCTACTGCTATTAAAGTACAGCATATGAATAGTTAGAGTATATAAACAATTGTATTATGGCATTGAAACCTTAGAAGTGTTTAGTATGAAGATATATGATGCAAATATAGAGACATTTCTGAAATTTTGCTATTATAAAAGGACTCCGGACCAGTATCTTGATAAAAGGCATGCACATTATTGGTTGTGCAACATGTGATGTATTATAGTTACAGTTTGTATAGACTGCTGAAATAGGTTACAGTCTTACAAAGCTGGAATTTACTGTTAGTTTTTTCGTGGTCTATGCACTTAGCTCACACCACAACACTGCTGTAACATTATGCCACAAGTGTGCTGTCCTGATATCACACTTCCTTCTTTACATAACCCATGTTGAGAGGAATTTGTGTCAACACAATGATGCGTGAGAAGTTTATTTAATCAGTGCATCCATTTCTGCATTTAAGCAATTTGAGGCTATTCTCAGGACATTGAATATTAAACCTTTCTCAGTGTCTGGGGGCTGCACCACATCTGGGATCGCCTACCGCTTCAATTTAGAACCCCCCTTTGAAATTCATGCGTACGGGCCTGTTACCACTTTAACTGATATCATTTTACAAAAGTACAAAGAGAAAAGCTTCACAGTCTTACAAAAATCTTCTACTACAATAGTGTAGGTGGTACAGCCATTAATGGTAAACACACTATGACACTAAGACCAGTGTAACACTGTATCACAATGCATGCGTTATGACTGCTGCCAAGTGTACCCTCTACTTCACACCATGACATAAAGTATAAAATTAAAGTGATCTATCACTTTACAAAATGGAAGAAAAAATAATTAATCCCATTTCCAGCTCACATCATAATGATATTGCGTAATAGGTTTAAGATACATGTTAGAGGATCCATAAAAAATTTTGGCATTTGAAATAATGTTTATGACAATGTCCTGATAGTCCAGAAACATTCTGACCTTTGTAAAGCTGTCAGGACTGCAGCAGATTCATCTGGTATATTGTACTACACTGTATTACCAAAAGAGTTCATTAGGTTATAGTATCAAAGTACGCACGTAACAATTGCAAGTGTGTAAAACTGTGTATGTCCTTCCCAGGCTGTATTTTAATTAATTCTAACTTGACAAATGTCTGGTTAAAAGTCACACAAAGCACTATCACAATAGTTAACAAGAACTTTTTGGCAGCCACAAAACCTTGTATTTATATGAATAAATCATATCTTGCTGCATTGGTGGTGTTTTAAAGCCACACCTGACATACCATCACATTAACACTGTCAAAATATCCACAGTATACACAATTTTGTGGTTAGTTATATAAAAGGAAACAAAGCCCAATAATGGTCTAATGCACTTATAAGTGTGGCCACAAATCATAAATCACATTAGGATCACAACCATGATGATTTCATCATCTATTCAGCAACATAGACTAATGCAAAATGAATTGCTGCATCTATGTAAAAGCCTAAAAGTGTCTCCAGGATGAATTATTATCTGTTATCTGGGAGTGATTCAATTTCCCCTTCTAAAAGCACCTTGTAGACTAGAGCAAACACTACATTTTTTCATGAAACATAGTTACCCACTGTACAGTACACAACATGCAAACTCCCATGTAGAATCGAAAAGCCGTTCCTCTTTAGTAGCCCTGTTACTTTATTTGGGCCTCAGCCTAAGCCTTGTTTTGAGATTAACTCCAAGTCCACTTGAAAAGTATAATATATGTAAGTGATAATTACAACAACTCCCCATCATATGCTTCACTGTACACAAGTATAAGTGCTTGTGTATTTGGCCCCACATCTGGAGTATGTAACTACAGTATTAGATACACAAACAAAAATAGTTATAAAACAGTGATAGCACTTTCCATTGCCTGATGAATATATAAATATTCATTACTGAGCACATTCCCCACATCTATAGTATGTTCACGTTGAGCTGAACCCTGAAAAGCAGCTAAAAATTAAAAGTTGATTTTTTCTCAACAGTTAACATTTCTGCCAACCAGATGATTATTGGTAACAGCAAAGGTGTCAACAACAGACACGTACAGTTTGGCTCCATTACAAGTTCGGAAAAGGGCTGTAATGGACACTGTACTTATATGGCTTCTCCATAGGAAATGTATTGTGAAAATTTTGATTGGCCATAAATATTATGTCAAACATTTGAACAAGATTTTGAAACATTTTTAGCGGGTCAAGCAGTGCTACGAATGAGCCAAATTTCAAGATTGTGAGTAATTACATCCATGAGTTATTAACTGTTTTTGAGGATTCAGCTCAACGCGAACATACTATAATAGCCTTCATCAGTACAAACAATCCACAATAATAAGTATGAAAACAGCTATATAAGTCATATGCACACATGTAGTTATGTATAGCTACTGCAAACAAGCTTTGAGGAATGCATATTTCGTGGATTCAGTGGTTGCTTAGCAGTCTGCAAAATCTTTATACTTGAACTTTGTGTTTGCCTGGATTTGTGGAAAATGAGTGATAAAACTACTAAAATTTGATCATCCATGAAAAACTTTTGCCTTGAAAATTCATATGTGCATAAGTAGCTATACTGCTATGAGGTATGGTGATATGTCTACCATTGAGTGCAAGTTGGTCTGCTACATTATTGGCACACCATTAATGATGTAAATTACATTATGTTGTTGACATAGTACAGTTGTGTGTGTGTGTGTGTGTGTGTTGGTGTGTGTTGGTGTGTGTCGGTTTGTCGGTGTTTTTCAACACCATGTTGGTCAGTATCTCTATGAGGTGACCCACGGGCAACAGCTTTTAGCCGGTAAGCTGACAACAATCACGAGTTTGGGTTACTGTGTACCAAGCTCAGGATGCCGCCTGATGGTACCACTTGGTACTGGTTCCCCCTGATAAATCAGGTGTGTACTGGTGGCATGACTGTCCACTTTTGCTGCTGTCTTTCCCTTCCAATTAGGAAAGCTGCGTAACCCAGACCGGGGTTGTGGAGAAGGAAGAAAATATGTGTGTGTGTGTGTGTGTGTGTGTGTGTGTGTGTGTGTGTGTGTGTGTGTGTGTGTGCATGCGTGCCCTAAGGTCATCATTTTAATCCATATTGAGCTAATCAGTGTTTATAATAACACTGTTCTTATAATAGAAATGTTCTTTGGTGCAACCAACACAAATAAAAAAGTTTTCATCGAACTATTGTAGCTACAGCATATAAACAGATAGAGTTGTAAAAACAAAAGTTCATAGCATCAAATTTTGGCATTGAAACTTTAATTGTTTACAGCTTCAAACACAATTTAACTATGTGACCATCAAGGTGTCTGTATAGTTCTTAAAGGACTATCTCCACTGATAGCTCTCACCTCTGAATCACTCTATAAAACAAGTTAAATAAAGTTCCAAGGGGTTCCATATGATTCAGTCCACCAATTGTTTTAAAGAACACTAAATAGATAGATTTTTGAAGGGACTCTGGGCCACTGACCAGTGTCTTGATAAATGAAGGCATACACTTTTTCAGGTCTCCATTTTTGCATAGTGGGCAATGTATAGCTAGTTACAATTTGTAGGCTACTGAAATGTCTATATACACTTGACTCACTAACAATAAACACACCACAATACTGAATCAGATGTAACACTATATGCCACAATTAAGCATGCGTTGTCTAGACATCATGCACACTTCCTTCTTTAATTTACATATATACAAAACAATGTACAAAAAACAATATTACCAAAAAGGGAAAATCTTTACAGTCTTATATTATACAAAATGTCTGCCTTTGTTCTACAATAATAATTATTATAATTGGTACAGCCATGGCCATTAACCCACTAATGGTACTAGACCAGTGTAACACTATGTCTCAATGTATGCATGTGTTGTGACAGCTTCCAACAGTATTCTCTATTTCACACAAAGTAGTATACAAAAGTGATATAACACTTCGAACAGGCTCTGATTTCTGTGTACACCCTCCAGTGCCTAACTGGTAAAGTAGATAATAACAATAAGAAGGAAAGGTAGTTAATCACATATTCAGCTCACACACATATAGTGTGATATTACAGGATATTACATAATAGTACATGTTATAGTATCCTGTATTTGAAATAGTTTTTTGATAATTCCCATGCAGATGAGTCCAGGAAAAGAATCCTGACCTTTTGTAAATCTGTCAGAAACTTTAGCGGATTCATCTGGTATATTGATTTACCAAGAGTTCAGGTTATAACACTAAAGTGTGTGAATATCCTTCATGTACTTTAACTGAGGTATGAATTGACAATATGTCTGGTCAGTTACTACTAGACATTCTGTATATTGTTTATGTATGTCTATTAGACACTCTAGACATGTCATGTATTCTACACAGTTATATACAGTACCACATAAAGTGTGCACTGTCATTTATAGACTCTGACCGGCAAACCATATCAGTTATAGCCCAATGAATGAGGTTATTTGATGAACAAATTATGGACAGGTCAATGTATATATATGCATACACATGTTAGGCTATACTAACAGTATAATGTGTATAATATAGTACATAGATGTATGTACATAGGTAATGCTCAATGAAATATTTCTTTACCTACTCCAAACTTCCAACAAAATTATGATACCTCAGGAAGTACTGGAAGTATTGAAGCATGTGAATGGTAATACGTAGGTGGAAATAGGAAAACTTCATGAGTAAGGAATTATGTGGCTTCTACCATACAGGCAACCCATAACAGTCAGCAAACAATGTATTTGAAGATTTTCCCTTAGAAGACAATGAAAATATGTTAACCCACACTTGTCTTACGCTGTCTGTAGTTATGAAGCTATCATAGTCCCCATGCTAGATACATTCCAGAGGTATATACGTATGTGCAATGACATTACACATACAAAAGTATACATAACTGTGACACATCATCATCACACAGGGAACAGTAAGATATTTTACTCAGGTGCTTCAAACACACAGACATGCACATGCATGTATGCATGATAAACAGCTTATACATCCACACTACACACAGGCACAAACAGACACCACACAGACAGGGTAGCAAAATAGCTAGGTAAAGTCTTGAGTTGTGAACTATGATTACCAACTCATCCTGTTGATGATAACAAATGAAACAACCCCCCAGGCTATAACAAACAAAAGTCCCTTGCATGCTATTATTACTAAGTTATTACATCATCACTGGTTATTACATCATCACTCACTGGTTATTCAGCAAGTATAATGTGATACATACACTTGTACATACACATGGTGGCCATGAGGAAATTCAATTAAAAATGAAGCCATAATTAAATAGTTATCATACCTTTATATTAACAGTATGACTTCCCTGCAATAATATACCCTTACTAAGTCAAACAGCCAGGTGCATGCACACATATTCCAACTACGTAGCAGTACCACTTAGACAGTCAAACAATCATGTACATATCCTGTATTCCCTTTCAAAGATTTAGCCATGATAGATTTGTGTCCCTCACAAGTTATTAATGTCAAAGAGGTGAGCATGTACGTGTTGTATGTATTCCAATGGTATGTGGACAAATTAACATCCTCCCTCCACATTTTATCCAATGCAAAACACACAGCACAATTGTGACTGGATCTCTTAAAGCTCATTCAATTGCATGATCTAACAACCCATAATTTGACATGTGAATGAATAAAGTATACCAGCTTGAAATTTAGTCACATCATATGCCTAACATAGCTTTCACTACTGCTGGTGTAATTTTAAGGTGAGCATAAGGGGTTATGATAGGGCTTAACAGTGCCACTAAATGTTTTGACAGGTGGTTTGAAATTATTTAGAATAAGCACAAACAGGTTAATTAGAATGCTACAGTATGCATAAACTGCTTTAGAGGACACACTGCTTTATTTTGCAGTAGACGTGCCACACTCTAGCTATATATTTTGACACAAATCATGCTACAAATTAGCCAGCCGAGATTGTTTACCTTGCCATTATTTGGTCTCACATTAAGTAGTTGTTGGGAGCAATTAGATAACACCATCATGTAGACTACAAGGAGTGTTAGTGAGTAGCTGCTTCACTAGTCTGCTTGTCACCAAAGTGCACTGTGTGTGATGAATCTGTCACACCAACAACCAAATTATACGTAACTTATTGACATTCATATCCACCATCTTTGAATATGAACTCCTTTACCACTGAGCATGCTGATTGTGACATGGTTTAAAATCTGTACTGTGATTACTCCTTGAAATGGCCACTCGTTATCGTGATCAGCAGACCACTACTGCTACATTAGCATCCACTCTCTAACAACTTGAACCATTGAGTGTTTGCTGCAGTACTAACCTACTGTACTCAAACTTATACTCAATACTAATGTCTTTATTCCCATGCAGCATAATTATATTGCCATGCTTTCTGTATACGTAAATATTTATGTCAACAACTGTTGAGAGTAATATTGTTAATTATCGCAGCATAATTCATATACTGACTATATATTCCTGTATGTTTAGGTGGTGGAACTAATATTCCAAAAATTCTACCAAAAACAGATCACAGCCCCCAATGGTCAATAAGATTAGAGTCAATTATAGATTTTAGGTTCATTTTGTCTCGTTATAGGTTAAAATAGTTGTTCCAATACTGAATAAAGATGGGGTTAGAATAGGTAGTATTGGAACACCACTTTTGCTGTGTATACATTTGACAGTTCTACATTTGACAGTTCTACATTTGACAGTTCTACATTGTTATGCTCAAATATTGGAATCATCAACTAGCTGTTCTATCAATTTTAAACCATGACAGGAATTTTCACAAGCAATAGCTACCTTATTCTACCTATTAGTATATGTAATAGGATGGATGGCTGTGGAATTCAGGATTAATAGTGTGAGCATTGTAAACAGGAAGGAGTAAAATAGTGCGAGGCGAAGCCGAACTCTATTTCCTTCCTGTTTACAATGTGAGAACTATTAATCCTGAATACCACAGCCATCCGTCCTATTGCAAATTAATCCGACAACCATAGCAACTGTTACTAGGCAACAAAAATTCAAAAAATAACCACCGCAAAAGATCAATCACACTTAGCAACCATTGCTTCTGGTCTCAAAATGACTTTTACCTTAGCAATGGTTACCTAGCAACCATTGCTGAGCAACCATATTGTTGTTATTCCTTGGGCATGTATCACTATGGTAACAATAGTTGTCAAGTCGGACATTTACTTCTGATATAAATACACCACAATATTTTAGCCAATCAAATTAGTATTATAGATTTTTGTCAAGGGACCTTGACAAACAAGTGTAATACTAATTCTATTGGCTAATCACTTGACGTATTTCAATATAATACGTCAAGCTGCTATTGAGAGTATTATACAGTAACACATTCGGTTGTTCGATTATGGTAGCATTATGCTTGATGCTGCAGTGCACCTATTATGCACATAATAGGTTGGTGCCTAGTTTATACTCCATACATACATACACTGCACCAAGCCACTGTCCAAGTTGTTAATCGAGAGGACTTGATTAGTGTGGAATTTAATGAATTTTAGGTATCAATTGTCATTTAATTTGTTTGCAGATGTAAACACCTGCTGTAATACTAGTAATATTATTATGATGTCAAGGCTATGTTCATAGGCTATATTACCTTGTAGGTCTGTTAACTTTCACCATAACAACCAATTTCTACAGCTTCTGTATAATTATATCTGTTTGCAAAACAACATATGTGGTTAAATATGAGGTATCGTAGATATGCATGGGTAAAGCCAGAAAACATATGTAATCATATTATGCTATATTTTGAGCCAGGTCTATTTTTCTAACCTCTCAACATATATACAAAAATGCTGATACTTAGACAGACAATGACTTGAAATTATTATACATATGTAGCTTATATAGATATAAATAAATTACACTATAGTGTCATCTGATAATACTTAGATCACTTGAGGAAATTTGCGAATACACACACACACCTTCCTTCTTTCCTTCCTGCTCTGTTATCCCCTCTGGGTTACACGGCCCTCCTAATTAGAAGGGACAGACAGCAGCAAAAGTGGAGTCATAGGTAAAGGACGATTCCTTCTATGTTAAGTGTTTGAGGGCAACAGCTTTACCAGTTGAAAGTCTGTGAAGATGGTTGAAGTCAAGTAAACTGTGATGTGTGCATATGGATGCAGGAATATTCTGTAGTAGCTATCAATGCCATTATAGAGCTATGTCAGTTTATACGAAGGAACATTCAGCAGGATTAACCTACATGTATACTTTATTATCTATCAATTCAACATCTGGCATGTAGAGTATTATTAAAGTGTTCTATTATATAGTTTATAGCTCCAGTGAAGGATACCATAAACAACAAAATTTAGCTCAACTTAAGTTTGGTGAATCAGCATGCGATACAGGTTTGCGAACAAAAGTTTGATGAATTAACCATGCAGCTAATATAGAACAATATACTGAATGAGTTGATTGGCGAATAAAATTTGGCGAATCAGTTTCCTTGATTTGCCAAGTTCACCAAACTTTAGTCACTTCAAACTTTTGTCATTTGTGGTATAATACTAACAAGATTAAGTGTACAGTTGTAGTACCTAGAAACTAGGCAAGTTATGTACATGACAATCTTATTACAAGCCATAATAACAACAATGGCAAATAATCTCCAAAGTTTTCAATACCAGATTGACCATATCTAATCATGTTTCTGATGGATAAGAAGTAATAACTAAGCTGCCAGGAAGTCAATGTTTGGATTCACTTCTGCCTGGTAATGATGGATAAAAAAAACTTCAAATTTTATTTCGACAATGATAGACCAACTAAAGTTATGAGAAGAAAAATAGTTCTGCGTAATGGTAGATATACAGTATACAACTGTACCTGGTGTCTATATAGCAACAAATCAAGCTTCATTGACGTGTAAGGCAAGCAAAACTTGAACTTGTGGTGCAAGCATCCTTGAGAATTCTGGATGCTGTAAGGGTGTATAGTAAGGCTGAAACAATCATGTATTTGAGTACATTCTCTAGAACAATTGAGTGCTCATCAATACTAGTTCCTTGTAGCCATAATCATATTACATGTTTTATACCAGACCCTAAGCAGTTTATAACTTTTCAATGTGCTGTATTAAAGTGTATTAGTGTTCCTCACAAGCAATGTACATTATATCAATCAAACTCTACAGCCTTCATTATTATTCTGTGAATGCTATCCCATCATTGTGAAACTTTGCTCAGCAAAGGTTATACACAGGTGTACAGTACAGCAAGATTATACAATTAATTTTGACAGTTGTTATACTAAGGTAATATCTAAATTATACTTTAAATTATCCAATGTGTCACAGTCAATCATGGTGCTGGGTAATTTGTTCCACATGGGGATTGTGCTTGGGATGAGGGAGTATTTGAAAGGGAATTTCTACAGGACAGCTGAATCAGTTTGCAGCAGTGATGGCATCTCGACATTATTGTTGGTGGCAGAGTATATCGAGTGTATGGAAATTTCTGCAAGCATTCTATAAAACATATGCAAGTAAGCATTCATTTGACAGACTTCTAAGGGGTCCCAGGAGAGATTTTGGAGTAAGGATGTTACACTGTGCAGGGATCATAAATATATCAAGCGGCACATACATCAAGCACATTTGGCACTATAAGTATGTTCATGATTACAAATACATCACATTAGCTGGGAGATGTGATCTTAATGAGTACTTAAGTACCAATTTTACTATTCCAATACCAAAACCCTCAATGATTACTCCAGCATTTGCAGTATTTGTTTCAGCTCTAGTACAGCAAGATGCATAAGCAATTACCTGGTTATTTCAGACCTGCTGTAAGAAACTCATGTGGACAGTCTTTGATGTTTGATGAGTCAACTTACAACATAGTCCACACACATAGTACCAGGGGCTGATACAGGGGGGTGGATGGGGTGGCTAGCCACCCACCATGAATTGAACTACTTCACTTACACATGTAAATCAAAGCATTAATAGCTAAAGTACTCATACTAATCACATAAAATACTTGTAGTACACATTTTTCTGTAATGTTTAGTGACAAACTCTTTGCATATTTGCTCAACTTTCAGCAGGAAACTAAATCCTTGCATCGCCAACTCACCGAGGTTACCCAGTCTTTCATCACTCATAGTGATGCACAGCCATGAATGGATTTGCCTGAGACAAGAAAAGGTCCTTTCTGCCTCAGTGCTTCCGAAGGGTAGTATTGCCAATATGCATGTGCAGAGGAGTTCTCGTATATTGGAGAAGAATAGGATCTGCATCTTCACTCAACAAATGAGTTATAGACTTATCCTTTAAAGTTGTGCAGGAATTACTGCAGTGAGTTTTCCATCTAGCAAGCTCACTATCAAGGTTGTCATCTGCTTGCAGTAAATGATTCCATTTAGATTTTAAGATGGTACATAATTTTGTGGCAATTACAAGTGTTTACAAGTACCAGTGTTTCTTTAGGTTCAGGTCAGCACAAATTTACATTTATAATTTTCAGTCAAAATCACTTCCAGATTCAATCTCAAGGGGGAAATTTTCTAAATTTCCCTGAGGGAGCATGCCCCCAGACCCCACCAGTAAGAGCATACTTTGCATGCTGAGTGTGCTTTGCACACTATACCTATTAACACAACACTTTGATGAATCCCCACTTGAATCCTTATATGGCAGTGCTCACTGTATAACAAACTAGCAAAAGCATGAAACTATGCCAGCCACCCCCTTTGATTTATTTCTGGATCAGCCCCTGAGTACATCACAGTACATAGTACATGTGTCAGTGGGATGAGACCATTGTGTGATAGTGGTTAATTGTAGTACAACTGACTTCACACACAATACATTATGTGTGCAGCTAAACCTCACACCAGCACAGATGCTACAATTAACAAAAACTTCTTGGCAGCCACAAAATCATGTATTTCCATATGAATCAATTTTATGGGATCACATTTTTAAAATTATGCTATATTTGAAAGGTGGACACACCCATCACATTTATAACATTGTCAAAATATCCACAGTATAAACAGTACACAACATGTTTTGTTAGTTAACTAGTTTCACAATATCTGAACAGAGAAACTACATCCACTTTCTAAATTCCTCACATTGACATATTTTTTTTATTTTGCTAACAGGAAGATAAACATGAATAATACAAAAGGTAATGAAGCCCAATAATGGTCTAATGCACTTATGAGTGTTATCACCCACTCACTATCAAGCCCACAACAATTTCATCATCAAATCAGTAACTTATAGACTGATTAATTCACTGCACCTACAAGTATCCCTAGGTTACCAAATATTATCTGTCATCCAGGAGTAATTCAATTTCCTGTTCTTGTACACTAGTCACAAACATTTTGTCATGAAGCATACCTATACGTACATGTACAGTATACACAACATACAATGTGTCATGTAGAACTGAAAAGCCTTTCTTTTAATGTCCCTACAAGTACCTAGCGTGCACACATGTACGTATTTGGCCCTAAGCCTTCAGTTGGTTTGGTATTAATTAACATCATTAAGTCCACTTGAAAAGTACTAGATAGTACAGCAACTTCCCCATTGTTTGCTTCAGAGTATGCAAGTTAAATATGTATTTGGTCCCACATCTGGAGTACGTAACTATTGATACATGTCTGTCTGTGTATGACCTAGACCATTTTAGACACAAACAAATGTAGTACCAAAAGGTATAAAGCTGTGATAGCACATTCCATTGCCTGTTGAATATACAAATAATATGCATTACTGAGTTAGTCATGTCTCCACACCTACATAATAACCTTTATCAGTATGAAGCTAGCAAACAATTACAGTAAATCATTTATTTATGAAAAAGCTATAAGTAATATGCACACTATGTATACCAACGTTGAAACCGGGTCACTACTGCTGACCCGGATGATCCACTAATCCGGATTTGACCCGGATGCGACCCGGATTGACCCGGATTAATTAAAGCCGAGACGTGTTTCGGCTAGTCTCGAGCGAGCGAACGAGTCTACATTTTGAGCGTTCGATTCGTGTTGAGTAAATATTGCAACTTCAGCCTAGCTGTAGGTTGAAGACCAAAAAACAAAAAAAAAAAAAGGTCTTCACCTACTGACAATAGCTACCCCTCACCATAGATACCCTCAGTTTCGTGCTACATACTGCACTTACTAACAAATGGGCGTGGCTGAGCATATGTTGGTAATGCGATAAGTGGGCGTGGCTCACGAAAGAGCTACGCGATAGCGTTTACAAGTTCCACGTCGTCAAACGAACAATTTCGTTTCTCACGTGATCCAATCCGGGTCAGACCCGGATAAATTGTAAACCGGGTCAGACCCGGATTACCCGGAGAAAATGTGACCCGGATGACCAGGAGAAAATGTGACCCGGATGACCCGACCCGGTTTCAACGCTGATGTATACTGCAAACATGCTTTGTGGGATGCCTATTTTGTGGATTCAGTGGTTGCTTAGTAGTCTGCAAAAATTATTACACTTGCAAGTTTGCTAGGATTTGCACCAGCGGCGGAGGAAGTAGTTGATATGAGGGGGGGCTCCGCTGAGCTGACCCAGACTTATTTCTATAGTTTGGTAAGGTGAGACCAAAAAAAAAAAAAAAAAAAAAAAAAAAGGTCACAACCAACTGACAAGAGTTTTCCACCTCACCAGCTACCATTTCTAGCTGATAAACTACATAAAAATCCTTACATAGCTCGCTACACACTGACTACTTTATTAGAGTGACTGCTCTATTAGAGTATCTCGATCTTTATCACGGTTTTCAGCCCCACTCCAAGAAAGATAATTTCGGTGTGATATCATTCTGAGGGGGGGGCTTTAGCCCCCTAGCCCCCCCCCCCTTTCCGCCGCCTATGCTTTGCACTCTCCATGAGAAAATGAGTGATACTTGATAAATAAAACCACTGAAACTTGATAATCAATGAAAATAATCTGTGTTGAAAATATGTACTATGAGGTATGGTGATATGATTGCATGTCTGCCATTGAGTGCAAATTATTAGCACACCATTAGTGATAGTTATATCATGTGCATGGTCATCATATTATAGTGTGTGTGTGTGTGTGTGTGTGCGTGCGTGCGTGTGTGTGTGTGTGTGTCGGTGTCAGTGTCACTGTCATCATTATAGTCTATTATTGAGCTAATTATAATGTTTGTGATGCAGTTCTTGTAATAAAGATGTGCTTTGGTGCAGCCTATATACATAAATCAAATATATCTATTGTCAAGTGGCTACAGCACAATTATACAGTAGTGACAACAAAGGTCCTTAACAGTTGTTTTTTTTTTGCATTGAGACCTATTATTACGGCTTCAAACACAGTTTTTAGCTACGTATATGACAATCAAGTGTCAAAAGGACTATCTCTATAGCTCTCACTTGTCATCAGAATAAAAGTAGTTAACAGAAGCTCTATAAGGGGTTCCATAAGATTCAGTTCACCAACTTTTTTAAAGAACACAAGGGGTGCATGGGATCCAAGGGGAGACTAAGTGCTGATGTAAATAGGAAAATTTCCTTGAAATCTTTCTTACTATTAGCTATAAAGGGACTCTAGCTAGACCAGTGCCTTGATAAACGAGGCATGCACGGCCTCCATTTTTGCATAATACGTGTACAACCAGTATACACCTGTAGTATGCAATTTACTACTGAAATGTTTATGCATTTAACTCACAATCACAACAACAAGCGAGCACAACATGAAATTATTCAAGCCACATACAAATTGTTTATCAAGATCATCCTTCTTTTCAGTTAGAGTGATTAATGATTGGAATTCTTTACCCCAATCAGTGATTGACTCCAACTCCCCTAATTAATTTAAGAATCTGCTGGAGAGACACTATAGTAATATAATGTATGATTTTTAATGGGTATAGCTACTTTATTGTGTGTATGATTGGATGTACAGGCCATGCCTCTATCCAAAATTTACAATTACAATTACAATTATTACAATTACACTATAACAATAAACACACCTCAATAGTGTTGTAATCCACAAAGTGTGTGTTGTCCAGATATCACACTTCCTTCTTTACATAACAGAGTACAAAAATTATCACTTTATTAAGTTCAAAGAGAAAAGCATTACAGTATTACAAAATATCAGCCTTTGTTTCACCACAATGTAAAGCCATTTATTTTATCAGTGATGCTAAACACACTGTGATGCTAGACCAGTGTAACACTATGTCACAATGTATATGTATTGTGACTCTGCCAAGTGTGCTCTCTATTTAATGCAAAGTAGTACAAAAGTGATATAACTATACAAAATGGAAGAAGGAAAAGCTTATATGTATGTACACATTATAATCTGATATTACAGGATATGGCATAATAGGTTCAAGGTACATGTTATAGTATCCTGTAATTAAAATAGTCTTTTTGACAATGTCCAGATGAGGCCAGAAAAAGAACCCTGACTTTTTGTAAATCTGTCAGTAACTTCAGCTAGCAGATTCATCTGGTATATTGTTTTACAAAGAGTTCAGGTTATAGTACTAATGTAACACTGAAGTGTGTGAATGTACTTTATAACTGAGGTATGAGTTGACAATGTGTCTGGTCAGTTACTACTAGACATTCTGTATATTGTTCATGTATGTATGTCTACTAGACACTCTAGACATGTCATGTAATCTACTACAGTTGTATACAGTACCACATAAAGTGTGCACTGACATTCATAGACTAACAAAGTATGTTAACCATTACAATTAGCTATAGCCCAATTAATGAACCTGTTGTTTTGATGAACCAATTATGGACATGTCAATCTCTGCTATACGTATATGTGTAATAAGGGTATCTTAAGTTGTACTGTTAATATATAGGTATGAGAACTATTAAATTTTGGCTTCATTTTTTATTGATTTTCCTCATGGCCACCATGTGTATGTACAAGTGTATGTATTATATTATACTTGCTGAATATCCAGTGATGATGTAATATCCTAGTCTATAAGGGATAGTAATAGTATTTTTAGGGACTTTTGTTTGTCATAGCCTGGGGGCTGGATTCATCATTAACAAGATAACAGGATGAGTATTTGGTATCACAGTTCACATCTTCAAGACTCCGTGGACTTCACTTAGTTGTTTTGTACCTTGTAAGTGTGTGTGTGTGTGTGTGTGTGTGTTTATGTGTATGTGTGTGTGTGTGCGTGTGTGTGTGTGAGTGTGTGTGTGTGTGTATGTGTGTGTGGGCCCGTGCTGCCAACCTTATAGTGGTGGGCTGGTAATACATATACAGAGGACAGTCCTTTGTGGTGTAGCTAATGGCAGCAGTCTTGTCCCTGACCGCGTGGTGGAGATCAGTCAGGGTCAGGGTGCCATAGAGTTGTTGGCTTTGCAACCCAGCAACAGGGCCTCACAATACATACACTTCATGCATAGCATACACCATTTGCATCAAGATGGAACAAGCTAAGAAGCTCAGGCCCCTGCTATTGTCCGTAGCCCATCCTCCCGCCATCAGGCCTACATTCATAGAATTTAAAGCTTGCAATTCTGCGTACCTTGGCCAGGTGGGTGTAATGTGTCTCATGGGGGTCTCATTGGAGTGTAGAGTATCTAGCAAGGGAACCATGTTAGCTTCATATGTAGCTATAGACAGTGCAAGACATCTGTGAATGCTATCCCACTAGGGACTTGTGAGAAGGCTAAAGCCTGTGAATACAGGGAGTCGTAAACATATATGTAACTAAAATGTTGAAGAATGCAGAAAAAAATCCCTGGCCCAGTAGTGACCCAGCAACATGCAGTCTAGGCATGCGACATGTGTGGGATAACATCTCTTCAGTGTCTTCAAAGGGAAAATCTTTGATTACATTGTTTGCTGACTGTTATGGATACCAGTATGGTAGAGGCCACATAGTTCCTTACTCTTGAAGTCTTCCTATTTCCACTTGTTAACATGTTTCAGGATTGAAGTCCTTGGATGTTTTTATGTAGATCTGATGGTTAAATTCTTCTGTTGGTAAGGTGTGAGGTACTTTTCTTGAAGTACCAGTACCATAACTTTTGTTGTGGGAAGTCTGGAGATATATTCATTTCATTGCTACATATATTACCTATGTACATACATCTACACACATATACCCTTACTAAGTCAAACAGTCAGGTGCATGCACACATATTCCGGACAGTCAAACAATCATGTACATATTATGTACAACATATTGTACAACAATCAATCATATTATGTACAACATATTGTACAACAATCATGTACAACATATTGGTGTTAATTTTCGATTATTCACGAAAATTAACACCAATATGTTGTCACGCCTACAGGGTAAACCGCGTATGGGAAGAAGCTGAAAATCGGTGGGTGAATAGGTTAACTATTGAACCTCAAACCTTTTGTGGTTTGAAAGAAATCGAGCTAAAAACCAGGAAGATACAACGAAAAAACCAACAGTGTGTAACAATTACGCAATCGAGATTAGCTAATAAACAACGACTGCTTGCCACGCCTACCAGGTAAACCGCTTGGGGTAATGCTTTGAAAATCGCTGTACAGATGGAGTTATCATCTTAGAAAGGCTCTTCAATGGTGTAGAAGAATCAGACTTAAAACCACGGAGTTATAACACGAAATCCAACTTAGTGTAGCAAGTGCGAGATCGAGATACTCTAATAGAGCAGTCATCCTAATAGAGCAGTCATCCTAATAGAGCAGTCACCCGAAGAGAATTCAAGAGATCAGCTAGAAACAAGTAACCTGTATAGAGATCAGCTACAAACAAGCCACCCTGTAGAGAGATCAGCCACAAACAATTCACCCTGTAGAGAGATCAGCTAGAAGAAGTTACCTTGTAGGGAATTCATACAACTATAGAAAGAGATAATTCAGCTAGAAGAAATCACCTTGTAGAGTTCAGCTACAAAGAAACCACAATGTAGAGAGTTCAGATACAAAGAAACCACCATGTAGAGAATTCGTTTACAAACAAGTCACCCTATAGAAAGATCAGCTAGAAGAAGTTACCTCGTAGAGAGTTCAGTTACAAAGAAACCACCATGTAGAGAATTCATTTACAAACTAGTGACCCTGTAGAGACATCAGCTAGAAGAAGTTACCTTGTAAAGAGTTCAGCTACATAGAAACCATTCTGTAAAGAGCTCAGCTGCAAACAAATCACCTGTACAGAATTCAGCTACAAACAAATCACCATGTAGAGAGATCAGCTAGAAGAAGTTACCTTGTTGATAGTTCAGCTACAAAGAAACCATCATGTAGAGAGTTCAGCTACAAACAAATCTCCCTGTAGAGAGATCAGCTAGAAGAAGTTACCTTGTAGAGAGTTCAGCTTCAAACAAATCACCCTGTAGAAAGATCAGCTACAAACAAATCTCCCTGTAGAGAGATTAGCTAGAAGTTACCTTGTAGAGAGTTCAGCTACAAAGAAACCATCACGTAGAGAGTTCAGCTACAAACAAATCTCCCTGTAGAGAGATCAGCTAGAAGAAGTTACCTTGTAGAGAGTTCAGCTTCAAACAAATCACCCTGTAGAAAGATCAGCTAGAAGAGGTCACCTTGTAGAGAGTTCAGTTACAAAAAAACCACCATGTAGAGAGCTCAGCTACAAACCAGTGACCTTGTAGAGACTTCAGCTAGAAGAAGTTACCTTGTAGATAGTTCAGCTACAAAGAAACCATTCTTTAAAGAGCTCAGCTGCAAACAAATCACCTGTAAAGAATTCAGCTACAAATAAATCACCCTGTAGAAAGATGAGCTAGAAAAAGTTACCTTGTAGAGAGTTCAGTTACAAAGAAACCACCATGTAAAGAATTCAGCTACAAACTAGTGACCCTGTAAAGACATCAGCTAGAAGAAGTTACCTTGAGAGAGTTCAGCTACAAAGAAACCATTATTTAAAGAGCTCAGCTGCAAACAAATCACCTATATAGAATTCAGCTACAAACAAATCACCATGTAGAGAGATCAGCTAGAAGAAGTTAACTTGTAGAGAGTTCAGCTACAAACAAATCACCCTGTATAGAGATCAGCTAGAAGAAGTTACCTTGTAGAGAGTTCAGCTACAAAGAAACCACCATGTAGAGAGTTCAGCTGCAAAGAAATCACCCTGTATAAAATTCTGCCACGAACAAATTGCCCTGTAGAAAGATCAGTTAGAAGAAGTTACCTTGTAGAGAGTTCAGCTACAAAGAAACCATTCTGTAAAGAGCTCAGCTGCAAACAAATCACCTGTACAGAATTCAGCTACAAACAAATCACCCTGTAGAGAGATCAACTAGAAGAAATTACTTTGTAGAGAGTTCAGCTACAAAGAAACCACCATGTAGAGAGTTCAGCTGCAAACAAATCACCCTGTAGAAAATACAGCCACAAAAAAATTGCCCTGTAGAAAGATCAGTTAGATGAAGTTACCTTTTAGAGAGTTCAGCTACAAAGAAACCACCCTGTAGAGAGATCAGCTAGAAGAAGTTACCTTGTAGATCGTTCAGCTACAAACAAATCACCCTGTAGAGAGATCAGCTAGAAGAAGTTACCTTGTAGAGAGTTCAGCTACAAAGAAACCACCATGTAGAGAGTTCAGCTGCAAAGAAATCACCCTGTAGAAAATTCTGCCACGAACAAATTGCCCTGTAGAAAGATCAGTTAGAAGAAGTTACCTTGTAGAGAGTTCAGCTACAAAGAAACCATTCTGTAAAGAGCTCAGCTGCAAACAAATCACCTGTACAGAATTCAGCTACAAACAAATCACCCTGTAGAGAGATCAACTAGAAGAAATTACTTTGTAGAGAGTTCAGCTACAAAGAAACCACCATGTAGAGAGTTCAGCTGCAAACAAATCACCCTGTAGAAAATACAGCCACAAAAAAATTGCCCTGTAGAAAGATCAGTTAGATGAAGTTACCTTTTAGAGAGTTCAGCTACAAAGAAACCACCCTGTAGAGAGATCAGCTAGAAGAAGTTACCTTGTAGATCGTTCAGCTACAAACAAATCACCCTGTAGAGAGATCAGTTAGAAGAAGTTACCTTTTAGAGAGTTCAGCTACAAAGAAACCATTCTGTAAAGAGCTCAGCTGCAAACAAATCACCTGTACAGAATTCAGCTACAAACAAATCACCCTGTAGAGAGATCAGCTAGAAGAAACTACTTTGTAGATAGTTCAGCTACAAACAAATCACCCTATTGAAAAATCAGCTTGTAGAAGTCACCTTGTAGAAAGTTCAGTTACAAAGAAACCATTCTGTAAAGAGCTCAGCTGCAAACAAATCACCCTGTACGAGAGATCAGCTAGAAGAAGTTAACTTGTAGAGAGTTCAGCTACAAAGAAACCATCATTTAGAAAGTTCAGCTTCAAACAAATCACCTGTAGAGAGTTCAGCTACAAACAAATCTCCCTGTAGAGAGATCAGCTAGAAGAAGTTACCTTGTAGAGAGTGAAGCTACAAACAAATCACCCTATTGAAAAATCAGCTAGAAGAAGTCACCTTGTAGAAAGTTCAGTTACAAAGAAACCACCATGTAGAGAGTTCAGCTACAAACTAGCCACCTTGTAGAGACATCAGCTAGAAAAGTTACCTTGTAGAGAGTTCAGCTACAAAGAAACTATTCTGTAAAGAGCTCAGCTGCAAACAAATCACCTGTACAGAATTCAGCTACAAACAAATCACCCTGTAGAGAGATCAGCTAGAAGAAATTACTTTGTAGAGAGTTCAGCTACAAAGAAACCACCATGTAGAGAGTTCAGCTGCAAAGAAATCACCCTGTATAAAATTCTGCCACAAACAAATTGCCCTGTAGAAAGATCAGTTAGAAGAAGTTACCTTTTAGAGAGTTCAGCTACAAAGAAACCATTCTGTAAAGAGCTCAGCTGCAAACAAATCACCTGTACAGAATTCAGCTACAAACAAATCACCCTGTAGAGAGATCAGCTAGAAGAAATTACCTTGTAGATAGTTCAGCTACAAACAAATCACCCTGTAGAAAGATCAGTTAGAAGAAGTTACTTTGTAGAGAGTTCAGCTACAAAGAAACCATTCTGTAAAGAGCTCAGCTGCAAACAAATCACCTGTACAGAATTCAGCTACAAACAAATCACCCTGTAGAGAGATCAGCTAGAAGAAATTACATTGTAGATAGTTCAGCTACAAACAAATCACCCTGTAGAAAGATCAGTTAGAAGAAGTTACTTTGTAGAGAGTTCAGCTACAAAGAAACCATTTTGTAAAGAGCTCAGCTGCAAACAAATCACCTGTACAGAATTCAGCTACGAACAAATCACCCTGTAGAGAGATCAGCTAGAAGAAGTTACCTTGTAGATAGTTCAGCTACAAACAAATCTCCCTGTAGAGAGATCAGCTAGAAGAAATTATCTTGTAGAGAGTTCAGCTACAAAGAAATCATCATGTGGAGAGTTCAGCTGCAAAGAAATCACCACTGCCCAAATTTCAAGGCAATAGCTCTTTCCATTCTGAAGTTATCAATTGTCAAAGTTGGCAAATTGGATGTGTGTGGAAGGCCCCTTTTCGCAAATCCGGTCCCATATGTATTATATATATATAATTTGTACATTTACTGATAAAATATTTAAAGTACATCTACTTCATCTTTTCTTCTTCCTGTAGTAAAGAAAAAAAACATAGGTTAAAAAAGTCCCAAAGCTGGCCATAGGCCGGCTTTGGGGTATACAAATACAAAAAGAAATGAAATCTAATCCAAAACAGCCAAGCTGTAAAAAAAGTGTGCGGCCCTTGAAAAGGCTATGGTGAAAAAAGATGTGAAATCCAAGGTGGCGGCCAAGAAATGGCTGTGATGGTAGGTTAATGGTAAAAATTTTAATAACGACAATTCAGGTGAATTTTTGTGCCGCTTCACAAAATTTACCTGAATTGTCATTATTAAAATTTTTACCATTAACCTACCATCACAGCCATTTCTTGGCCGCCACCTTGGATTTCACATCTTTTTTCACCATAGCCTTTTCAAGGGCCGCACACTTTTTTTACAGCTTGGCTGTTTTGGATTAGATATATATATATATATAATTATTTTGACACAAATCATGCCACAAATTAATCAGATTGCTTATTAATTACCTTGCCATGCATTGTTTGGTTTCACAGTTCATAGACACTACACGAAAACACTGTGTCTTGCCAATGAGTATCATTATAGTGTTTGTAGTATGGTTAACATGATTGGATGGTGTTGACGTTTATCACATCCTGAAGCACAATAATAGGGAGAAAGAAAGTATTTGAAAGTAGACCACAGATCGATTTTTTATCCATACTGTACATGTGTGTAGCTAGTGTACATATGTGTCTAAATTTATTTCCCAAGTCATGACCTATGACTACATACACTTTCTAAAGTAGATTCTGATTTTATGCGCATACAGTACATTATAGGGTACCTGAAGTGTAACATGTTCATGTTTACAAACACACAGAGGGTACATCAAGTAAAAGTACACTTTTTACAAGTGGTATTTACCATTGCAATGTGTCCCCGGCTACAAAGCCTGTGATATAAGCCTTAACACTGACTACATACTGCCTGATATTAATTTTGTTGATGCAACACCTCTCTGATTGTCTAGTAATTACACTGGTAAACATCCTACATACATCTGAGCATTGAAACTGTTTTCATGTCTCCTTTCCTCTGGTTAAACAGGTCAGGAATAGATTCCTGTTACTAAAGTGAGGTGTGATCACACAGTTCAGTTTGATTCTGAAACCATATGACTACTTATTAAAACAACCACATAGAAGTATTATGGTGAAATAATGTGTGTGTGCTTGCATGTGTGCATGTGTGCATAAGTGCAAGTATAGCTAGTGCAGTGTAGATGTTTAATTGTACTAACCAAGAACTTTTTCATGAGAACAAAGAATAGTTCTTTTCCACATATGCTGTCAAGTCTGGAGACTTCAGCAACTGTCCAGAGTGGTATGGTACTCGGTGACTATAGATTCCTACAAGACAACAGTAGGAAATATCGTCATCCAACCCAAAGGAAATTTGGGGGCATGTTTTGGCTACACAATTTTCCTTTTTTGTGGCTGTATAGCTATCCATGCATATGTACATTTTATAGCTCCAGTATTTCTGAGACTATAATACGATAATATAACTACTTCCCAGTTACCAAATTCTTCGTGAACAGGTATGGCACAAGGAAATTAAAGGTTTCTGGTCCTCCTAAAACTGACCAATGATCAAGCTTTTTGTGTGGTGAAGTAGACATCATGTAGTATAGTGCACTACGCACACTACTTATACCAGAGCCTCTCCTTGATCCTTAAGGGACAGTTTGCTGCTACTGCTTGTACCAATTCCTCCATTCTTACCGGATTTGTACCAATTCCTCCCTTCTTACCGGATTTGTACTGATGTACTTCATCGATAATGGCTGCTTCAATAATACGATATGCACAATGTCAGTAATGTGCATCTATGCCACACCAAAAGGTACCAGTAAGTCCCAAACATACATAGCTAAATGTTCATTATCAACCTCATGTAAGACCACATCATTATTGAGGCTGCCGTTATTGTTGGTCTTATTATAAAGGCATAACATTTTGATTTGTCTTCCATTTCAGTTTATATTCATAAGAAAACACAAAGTGGTACACATGAATAATATACACAAAACACCATACTTGGACTAACACATGCAATTAATAGCTGGACATGTGGGCACATAATTACATCTGCTTCAAATACCTGAATAGAACGCCTGTAATCACTAACTTATACAAAAGATTGAAAAAAATAAGCAGGTATACACAATTATATACAGGTAGGGGCTTGTATGGGTATACACCAGATATATACGAGTCGTGTTCCAACTTAAGTTGGCCTAGCACTGGAAGAAGAACATCTTGTGGCTGTTTATGCACCCTTTCACTTCTCTCTTGTATTCTTTGTTCTGCTGGTTCTGTTTTTTAGCTCTGTGGGTGTAGGTATTTGCGCATTAGTACATACTGTAGAATGTCTTCCTGTAGCTTAGAGTTACAGTGTGGTGGATGGGTGTGCCATTAGGGCTGGCTCTTCTATTAAATAAGCGAAAAAAGCTATCTGGTGCATTTAGCTATCTGGTGTATACGGTATCATACACACCATTGGTATACTTTATAACCTAACTCTAACCCTAATCCTACCTTCCAAAGTTCCTAATCTGTATACTGAGTCAACTACAAATGAAGTTCACTGAGTCAAGCTATGACCAGTTGACTCGGATCAAGTTCTTTAGCTATATGTAGGACTATCCATTGTGTATAGTTGTAATACCTGTGTACTTGATGACCAGGTGATCATGCAGGGTAAAGCTGTATGTTTGTTATTAGTCAATCAAACACATACAACCTAAAAGTTGAACAACAGATTGAAACTTATTCAAACTGCTGACATGAAAATATTGCTCATCGAAATATATCAGCTATATCTGCTATGTCTGTAACTCTCATTTTATGAAATTCTGCAATTCAGGTCAATTTTAATTTATTAAGGCTTACAGCACAAGTGATGAAGATCTGTAACTATAGGACACCTGGTCCTACAGCATATATACTGTAAACTACAGGTACTACAAGGCATCGTGTATGAGGGGCATCTATCAGTTATCTAATGATCATCAGTGTGGTTTCATGTCTTAAATATATTCATTTGTGACAATCTGTTCAGGTACGTACATACATTAATGTGGCTGCCTTATTGTGCATACTGTACGCCATTTGCAATGATGTTACGTGGAGAACACTGAAATTATAGGGCCAGTGTCATTCACATAATTCATGCCCACCTTATATGCAGTAAATATGTAGCTATAGCTGCACTCAAAACTGACACATGTGTGGTACGATTAGGAATAAATGACTGATAGAAGGAAGCTAGCTGTTAAGTTCCTCCTAACTAACTAAGTATAGTAACTATCTAGCAACAACTATGAGGTTTCTGTGTTGATCCTAATCATGTTCACTTCATTTCCCCAATACATTCCCCTAAAGTGCATGTCATTAAGCAAAATGAAAGGAATATTTTAATTGAGCTCCCTGAGATTGAATTTGAAGCCAAAATTACCAATACTGTCAAAGGCTGCAGATAACATGTAGATTGTAATGGAGTGATAGAGCAGCCATCTATATAGGTTGGCTTAATGCTTCAGATCATTGTTATATGCAGTATATAGCTTTAGAAACACAACATCATAATGATTTTGTTTTTGCTGTGTAGTTAACCCCCTCCCCTCCAGATCATATACATGTGTATAACATATTTACTGTATCTATTACCATTTAGCATCTATGTGCAAATGGAACTGAAACACTTAATAATAAGCATGCATGCAATGGTACATGTTGGTGCCAAATTCAGCATAATTATATATTATTATCTCTCAGGAACTGATGTATAACCTATAGTGCCCATGAATGGGCATGCACTCTCAAAATACTGGATTCTATTTAGCTGATAATGCCTATTGTGCTATTTTATACTACTATGAGTTTAGTCTAAACATTTTAAACTTGTCTGTTTTGTGTATACCATACCTTATGCTATATGGTATATCATCCACTAGTATAACTCTGTATACTGATGGAAATTATGTACGTCATGTATACATGTGCACAAGTGTGAGAAATGTTTCAAAATTCACGTAATTTGTAAATACATGATTATAGATATGCTACTGTAGCTCATGATAAAGCTATTTCGTACATGTGATGGTTCACTGGATATATATACTGAAATAAACTGAAGCTATAATATAGGGATGTACTGTGATATGGAATTATCCACGCAGGATCATGTGCCAGTGTTACGGTAATCAAGAAACTTTCTGTGTAACCCTTCTTATTCATTGCTGCAATCACAAGCTTTTTGTAACATGTAACCACACAATAGCATGACATGCAGCACCTTTGGGGACATAACACATGCTAGGTCATGCGTTAGCACAACTACAGTGAAGTGTGACAATGTGCATGTATCACAACTTACCTTGTATAGTATAAAATGTATGTATATTACTTAGTGATGTATACATTGTCGCATGTCATTTGTTCTAGTGTAATTCATTACTATTGGCATGAAGGTTCCATGTAGGGTGAAGCTGTAGGTTCATTACTATAATAGTACCACACTACCAAGGACTAGCTGTAATTTCTATAATTATGTCAGTATAGCATCCTATGCATTAAAATAAATTGGTCACTTTTCTACTTTACGTTAGCTGGCTATCTTATATGAATTCCCAGACACAAACTACAGTTAATCTTGTGCAAATTGAAGCACCTAATCAACGTTTATTAACTATGATTGTATTAATAGATGTGTGAGCACACAACAAAGTGGTACCATGGACTACATGTGATGGAGTGTAGCTAAGAGTGGAACTGTCAATGTTTAAATGATTTAAATTTTTCTGAATTGCTCTATTTTTTGAATTGCTCAATAAAAAGTTTTAATGGCAAATGCAAATTGGATGATGCAAGCATAATCACTATACTTTTCTAAGCACCCTTAAGGTGTAACATTTGAAATATGGTGGCTATGAGATATATCTGCTGTGGCTTTACTCTCATTTTTATGTATTTCAGATCATGTGACTCCTGTGTTATTGGCAGTATAAGCATTGTGTAAGGGGCTAAGTCAACTGTACATTTAGTGAGGTATCTAATGATCATTAATGTGGTTTCATGTCTAATTGTCTGGATATGTGACAATACTGTCTAAGTGCAAACTAACTTGGCTGCTCTTTTATCCCTGTAGGAATATTTTTAGAACATGACATTTGTATTGATGTCATTGTCTGTCACACAGATATATGACCAAATGAAATGAAAGCACTTTCATTAATTTGTTGTTCATATGCATATATGGCCACATCATAATATACAGTGTTAGACACGCATGATATAACCCATCACAAGGATTGCTAACTTTTTGTACACTGCAGCACTTTGGGTTCCTCATGGTATGATTAGAACTTGTGAGTGGGGAAGCTAGCTACAAATGTATAAATTTTCCTTCTAAGTAAGTAATATCCACCTAACAACCAGCTATATTATAAGGTTTCTATGTTGATCCTATGAAAATCATTCTAGCTTAATACGTTCCACTAAAGGAGCATGTCATTATGCAAAAAAGAGTATAGCTGAGCAGCAATCTAGTTGTGGTCTTGATGTTTCAGATTACTATTAGCATTAGTATTATGTAATGGACAAAAATTTACAAATCAACAATTGTAAATTAATAGGCCTTTGGCCTTTCATTGTGTCCATATCTAGATTCTGTCCAAAGCTGATCAAGTCTGTTCTTGAGTTGGCTAAATGACTGAGCATTAATCACAGATTGGGGGTAAACTGTTCCATTGATCAATGATAAGATTGCTGAAGAATTTGGATAGGATAAGGAGCTTTGATCTGGGCTTAAATAGTTTATTATCATGACTTCTTGTGAAATTTATTGGTGATAGAGTAAAAAAATTATTAGGATCAATGTTTGAGTGGTTTTTAAAAAATGTAAATGTCTCTATCAAGTTACCTCATTGTCTTCTGCAACACAGAGAAAAAAGATCTAATTCTTTCAGTCGCTCTTCATAGGGTAGATTAGATAACTTTGGAACAAATTTAGTAGCACGGTGTTGGATCTTCACTATCAAATCAATATCTTTTGTAATATGGATTCCAAGCTTGAATGTAATGTTCAACATGTGGACGTATATGTACGTTTTATATAAAGCATGTTAAAAGAATCTTTTGATGTAAACTTAAAAGTAAGCTTGATTGTTGCAAGACTCTGCATTGCTTTTCTATAGGACTTCTGGCACTGAATACTAGGTTGCAAAGTAGATGTTATCCACACACCAAGATCTTTTCACAATCATATCCGTAGTAGAGAGACTGTGATTAACATTATTCGTGTCTGCTATGCTATGCGTAGTGACTAGTTTAGCTCCAATTGTCAATGACATGTTCTTACACTTATTAACGTTAAATCTAAGTAGCCAATCACTAGATCATATATAGTATACTTTCAATAGTTACGTCTTGATGGTTTCCTTACATGTAGTAGTTGATCCCCCAGATCACATGAATATGTTATTGTGTTCTTGTGTTACTGTTTATCATAGAAAGTCCCATAAATCATTATGCATTGTAACTATATTTGTACCAGTGACACTGCATGTCAAGCAAATGAAAAATATTCATCCATGTTTTCAAGTCAACATTCTTTTAGGCTATATATGGGTGAAACCATCACTGTATACACTCTTGGCATGTCTCTTGTGTTGCTATTAGTGTCCATGTAACTGCCTAACTGGACATACTTTTAGTTTGAAATTCTTCAATTTATACGTGCGCAGATGGGCTATAGTGGTTACAAGTATTTGTACCTATATATATATACATATGTCAGATTTAAGACAATTATGCATTAAGAACTGACACATAACCTATAGTGAGTGCCTGTGAATGGGCACCCTTATAGCTATGATCATGTTGTGCTGATGGAAAATGTACAAGATTATATACACCATCATGGATTCTATTTTAGCTTCCACCATTTTCCAAGCTTGATCTATGTATTGCATTTATCTGTCTTGTGTATATACCATATACCTGACATATTATGCTTAGATGACGTATATTGCATGTATGGTGTCTTGTGGTGATACAATAATGTTTAGCAGGTATAACTATACCATATATAGGTAGTAGGTATCATTTTAGAAGATGTGATCTGTAAAAACTACTCCACTGACTAGGCCTGTGAGAAGGATGAACCCTGTATTTGCACAGTGTCAGAATCTTGAAATAAAAACTCTGAAACACAATAACAATAAGACCCTGTGGTGACTTCATCCCCAGCAACAAGCAATCTTGCTAGAAATATAGCCACATGCAACCGCTGGGATCTTGAATCTTCTCTATATTTAATTTATACTTAAATTGTGTTGGTATTACAAAACTATGACTTACCTTTGTTGCATATGGTTATAGATATTTACAAATGGAACTAGATAAATGTTCCTAATGATAAATAACTATACCCAACATGTGACACCACTCATCTGACATTCATAGGTCGTTCTATAAAGTCCACAATAATATAATGAATTTCCAAGCTGTATATAGCTAGTCATCAATTGTTAGGTTCAATACAGGCTCAAAATAACTATACTGGGTGATCTTAGGTTTTAAACAAATTGTTCATACTCATATAACTAGTCTATAGCATACTATACTCACACTTTGACTATTTGAATACAACTTTACAGTGCCACATAACTGTTCAGTATTAGCTATAGCATAGTTTTGATTTTTTTAGCATAGATAGTATATTCTACGGGTACGTAGAATATACTACAGTATCTAGCTATGCCATTTCGAGGAGGGAAAGCCTGTAAGAGTACAGAATTTTTATAGTAATTATAATAAGCAAAAACAAACAGACCTAAATACGAACATAAGGAATAACAAGTATAAACAGCAAAAGTAACTAGCTATATAGCTAGCCATAAAGGATCTATGAGCTAGCTAACTACAAAGAATATAGTTAGCTACATGAACACGCGCTAAAAGTTCACAACTGAAAACGCACACTTTATACATAATACGTAGATTAAACTGATGGCACTATAGCCTACTTTTAGGGAGGGGGTAGGTCTATAGCTTCACATGAACGTCTAGTTCAGGCAACTGTAAAGCCTTACAAGCCGCTTTGTTAGCTGTTCTTCCCCGCCTTCACATGACGTAATTAAGTATGATCATACAGCCAGTATAAAAGAGATCTACCAAACCACCTCCCTTATCAGTGTATAAACACAATGTCTTGTAGAACTGCTAGTGCTCCAGAGATGGCAGCTTCATCCTCGGACAACGCAGGTGTTCGGAAAAGTCCTGCGAAGGGCGTCACGCCCCTTGATGGCTACCGCGAAGAAATAACTTGCCCGTATTGTCGGCATTCCGCTAATGATTCGTTGAAGATAATGGACTCCGAACCAGCTATCTATTGCCCCTACTGTCCATGGAATAGCATCGATGACATTCCGCCTAGTGAAGTGGAGAACGATACAGAAAACCGCGGTGCTTCGCCACATCTTGACGTGTTTTGTCCAAACAAGAACTTGGGGTGCTCATGGAGTGGCAGCCTTGCAAACGTTTATAAACACACCAACTCCGAATGTAAGTGTAAGTGTACCTCTTCGCTGAGTTCAGATGATGACAGCCACAGCGGCAATTCAGTGCATTCCAGTGGGTCAATGGATGAAGATAAAAACGAAGTAGTTGTAGCTCCGATGATTATTATGATGAGTGAGTTTGAACAAAAGAAGATGAACAATGAACAGTGGTACTCTCCTGTTTTCTGTACACATGAACAAGGATATCAGTTCAGGTTGAGAGTGGATGCTAATGGATGGTGTAATGGTCGTGCTGTAGCAGTAGTGGTCTCCCTAGTGAAGGGTGATCATGATGATGAACTTGAGTGGCCATTTCAAGGAGTAATCACAGTACAGATTTTAAACCACATCACAAATTCAGCATACTCAACGGTAAAGGAGTTCATATTCAAAGATGGTGGATATGAATGTCAACGAGTTATAGATGAGACAGAACCAGAATTTGGTTGTTGGTGTGACAGTTTCATCACACACAGAGCACTACAATACAATCCTATCAAGAAAAGCCAGTACCTCAAAAATGACTGTCTATATTTCCTTGTAACGTACACACCACTCAGATAGTACTATGCAACCTTTTTCAATGTAGCTATGTATACGTAGCTAAATCAGAAAAGAATTTTTAAATGCTTTTGTAACTTTTTAAATCAACTCTTATCAACTGAAAATTACTATAGTTGTTATCACCAGATTATATATATATGCATGGAAGAGTACATGTAGCTACAGTTATAGTGCAAGTGGCACGTTGATGTAAATCCTTCTATAGCTAGCTACTTCACACATAATTGCACACCGTGTTCAGTTTAATTATTTGTACCACCACAGTTGGGCGACATTCATAATGTATCAGTCACCCATTAGCTATATCTTGGTTAATTTTCCCAGCTGACAATACAGTAACTTATGCATGGCCTTGTATATACATGCAGTTATGGCAACCAGACCACCACACCTCACATTAACATAGGGTACAGCATGCACTGACAAGATGTGATGTGTAACAGCTCAAATTGCCAATATATCATCCATGTAGTTGTGTAGCAGTAAGAAGAGGAGTGAAAAGTTACTAACAATGTGAACAGTTGAAATCACCGTCCAGGCCGATAAAACAGTAATGAAAGTTGCAGGGCACGTTCATTGAATGAATCCAATAGCTGATTATGATAGTCAATTAGTTTCATTATCACCAACTTTTTAATTCTTATAGATACAAGTTTCTGTAGAAAATTTGAGAACATTAATTTTTGTAGCTGTTGGAAGCAATTGGATAATATCACAAATTTAACTGAAGAGTAAATAGTGGCTGCTTGTCCTGTGTGTAATGAATTATCTGTCACACCATGCAACACCAAATTCTTACCTACGCCAGTCTTTACTTTTAAGTTTAAAATCTGTACTGTGATTGCTTCTTGAAATGGCCACTCAAGTTCATCATCGTGATCACCCTTCACTAGGGAGACCACTACTGCTACAACACCACCTACATACATAATAGCATCCACTGAACTATCAAGTGTTTATAAAGTGGAAAGGGTATATCCCTACACATATATTGCACCACTAAAGCCATTGTCTAAGTTGTTAGTAGAGAGGATTTGATCAGTGTTGAAGGTGCCAAGGAATCCAGAGAATGATCTACATAAGTTGTTAGCAAAATGTAAACATATATTCTTCTCAGACTACATACATATCACTGCCATTTTCAGAACAGTTGTGATACTACATAATACATAATACAATCTAAATTTCTAGGGATTCCTACAACTCGTTTGCAAAACAAAAATGACTGTCAGTAGCTAGCTATAACTGTTCAGGGGTTAAGGGTTCATCCATAATTTTCAGCCTTTATGCAGGTGTACATGCATGTATACAAAGCATGTATATATACTCTCTTTTTTTCTAAAACCATTTCCCCTTCACAATAAATACTCATGCATGATGTACATGTAGCAACCATGTACATTTTAAAATTATTTTATTTATTTATTGTGACTTAGACAGATAATGACGTGACATAGATATACTAGAAATAATTCAGATGTAGTGTCACATGATTTGTTAATACATAAATCACTTGAGGAAACTTGCGGATGCACACGCATGAGCTGGGAGACATGATCTTAATGAGTACTCAAGTACCATGCAATTGTACCATTCAAGTACCAAAATATCCTCAATGAGAACACGACGTGTAATGCAGTATTTGTTTCAGCCCTAGTATGCAGATACTACAAGAGGCAATTGCCTGGTTATTTCAGACCTGTTACATGTAGAAAACTCAAGTATAGTTTTTGATGTTTGATGAGGTCAATAGACAACACAGTCCCCACACATGGTAATCACAGTACATGTATCAGTGTGATGAGACAGTAGTGTGATAATGGTTAAACATGACTATATAAAAAGGTAAGAAAGCCTAAAAATGGTCTAATGTACTTATAAGTGTTGCAACAAATCATAAACCACATTAGACTCATGTTATCATCACCCACTATCAAACCCGTGCACAATTTCATCATCTATACAGTATAATGTAGACTGATGAATTTGCTGCAGCTACAAGTGTCCCCAAGGCAAATATTATCTGTCATCTGGGAGTGATTCAATTTCCCATTCTGAAAAGCACCTTGTACATGTGACAGCATTCTAGCATAGTCATGAACATTTTTTCATGAAGCATACCCACATAAGTATTTGACCCTAAGCCTTGGGTTGGGACATGTTAGTCCACCAAGACGGTTCACTTGAAAGTGCACTAGTACCAACAGCACAAACAAAAAAAGTAATTACAAAGCAGTGATAGCACATTCTATAGCCAAGTTATTTCCTGTTGAATATAGGTGACTGGATCTTCCACACACATCCAATGCTATGAACTTGAAAGAGCACAACTTAGTGTTCAAGAAACATACAAACCTAAAATTTTCGTCTCCAACCATTCAGCAATGTTGGCACGTACTTCTGAGTGAATGTCAAGTCAATAGCTTTTTCCAATTTTAAGTTATGACTAGTCAAACTTGTTGCAAATCCGGTCACATTATATCCATCACCTACTTACATAATAACCTTCATCAATATATGAAACTAGCAAATAATTAGAGCTATACACTTAAGTAATATGCACACATGTACTGCAACCATGGCATTTGTGGATTCAATGCATGTAAACTTGAAAGTTACTTTCAAGTATACATGCATTGAATCCACAAGTGCCATTTTAGTTGTATTTGTATAAATGAGGGATACTAGAAAATAGAACTACTGAAATTTGATCATCGGTGGAAACATATGCCTTGAAAATTTACATTGTACACATTGTACATAAGTACAGGTATGAGGTATGGTGATAAAACTCTATATACGTCCGCCAATAAGTGCAAGTTGGTCTGCTACATTATTATCACACCGTTAGTGATGTAAATACATCATGTGTCGACATAGTACAGTTTTGTGTGTGCATGCATGTGTGTGTGGTGCATGTGCATGCGTGTGTGTGTGTGTGTGTGTGTGTGTGTGTGTGTGTGTGTGTGTGTGTGTGTGTGTGTGTGTGTGTGCGTGACCATTATTTTATTCTATTATTGAGCTAAGTAGTGTGTAAAGAAGTACTGTTCTTGTAATAAAGATGTACTTTCTACACAAATCAAAATATCTAGCTATTATCAAACACATAAACAAGTAGAGTAGTGAAATAACAATTGTATTTTAGTTGACATTGAAGCTTTACATTGTTTACAGCTTCAAACACAGTTTTAGCTACGGTATGTGACAATCGAGTGTCTATATTCAGAGTCACTCTATAAAACTAGTTAAACAAAATTCTTAGGGGTTAGTCCACCAACTGAACACAAGGGGTAGATCCAAAGGGGTGTGAAGACAGGACTAATGCCAATGTAAATAGAGAGATTTCTGAAGATGTAAGATAATAAAGGGACTCTGGACCAGCTAGTGTCTTGATAAACGAAGGCATGCACATTTTCTGAGCCACTATTTTTGCATAATGCATGATGTATAATTATAATTTATAGACTATTGAAATGTCTATGCACTTACGTACCTTACTAACACTCAATACTGCTGTAACATTATGCTACAAGTCCAGATATCACACTCCCTTCTGTACATAACAGAGTATAAAAACAATATTGCTTTTTGAAGTACAAAGAGAAACAACAAGTCAAGTACACCCAGTGGTACACCACAACAACATTGCTGCTGTGGCATGAACTTAATATAAGTACTGCGGTTAAAATATAGGTAAAGATATAGGGTTTCCAAACATTGGAAGGATCGAAGCCCTCGGAAACATTCAAGGACTTCAATCCTGAAACATGTTAACAGGTGGAAATAGGAAAACTTCATGAGTGAAGAACTATGTGGCCTCTACTATACAGGTAACCCATAACAGTCAGCAAACAATGTATTCAAAGATTTTCCCTTTGAAGACACTGAAAATATGTTACCCCACACATGTTTTGCACTGTCTATAGTTATGAAGCTAACATGGTCCCCATGCTAGATACATTCCAGAAGTATGCGCAATGAGTGATATTACACATAACAAAGTATACATAGCTGCATGTGGCACAGCATCATCACCTAGGGAACAGTAACATATTTGTGTACAACTGAAACCACCCCCCAGGCTATTACAAACAAAAGTCCCTTATTATCCCTTATATTTAGGCAAGTATAATATGATACGTAGACTTGTACATACACATGGTGACCATGAATAAAATAGTTGTCATACCTTTATATTAACAGTATGACTTCTCTGCAAAAGATACCCTTACTAAGTCAAACAGCCATATTCCAATAAGCAGTACCACTTAGATAGTCAAACAATCATGTACATATCCTGTATTCCCTTTCAAAGATTTCTGAAAAAATATCATTGATTTGTGTCCCTCACAAGCTATTAATGTCAAACAATTGTATTGTATTCCAATGGTATGTTGACAAATTAACATCCCCCTTCACATTTGTATCCAATACAAAATACACAGGATATTTGTGATTGGATCTCTTTCAATTGCTTGATCTGGCAACCCATAACTTGACTTGTGAATTACCAGCTTGAAATTTAGTCATATAATACCCCTAACATACCACTACTGTTTGGTGTAATTGTAAGGTGAGCATGAGAGGTTATGGTAGAAATATAATATAAGACCCCTTTTCGCAAATCTGGTCACATTTGTTTCTAACACATATCGTAGCAATAGTATTTTAGATAACAGAAAGGGCTTCACAGTGCTACTAAATGTTTTGACAGGTGGGGTTTGAAGTTATTTAGATTGTTACAAACAGGTTTCGTAGAATACAGCAGTATGTATATCCATACACTGCTTTAGAAGACACATTGCTTTATTTTGCAGTAGAGATGTACCCGCACATTCTAGCTATATAATATTTTGACATGTAACATGCTACAAATTAGCCAGATTGTTCACCTTGCCATAATTTGGTCTCACAGTTCATAGGCACTACATGTAAATACTGTACCTTTCCAATGAGTATTAGTAGTGCTTGTAGTATTTTTAACATGATTGGGTGGTGTTGACCTTTGACAAACAGGGGACTGATGCTGCTGATGTTTATCACACCAATAACAGGGAAAAGCATTCAAACCACAGATTGATTTCTCATTGAATTTTACACATGTGTAGGGGTGTAGCCAGACTTTATTATTATATAATGTACAGACCTCAAATTGAGTAAAGTGTACATGATTAGTTAACAACTAGACTTTTTGGTGATGCCAGGGCCTAGCTATATATTTATAGCAAGTAAGTTATACCTTAGTGTGCAACCTAAGGGGGTCTGGGGGCATGCTTCCCCAGAAAATTTTTGAAATTAGATCCTCTGAAATTGAATCTGAGAGTGATTTCAGCAGTTTATCACAGCATAATTATTAATCTGCTGAATGCTGTATTCTGTGAAGAGAGATGTGATCACACAGTTCAGTTTGATACAGAAACTATTTGACTACTTATCCTGTATTTATAATAACACATGATGTCTACTATACCACTTTAACAAGCTTGCCAACTGGTCAGTTTCAGAAATATTATTTACCTTGTGCCACACATGCTCACGAAGAATTTAATTAGTATATAACTAGGAAGTAGCCTAGTGCCACATGTGTTCATAAAGAACTCAGTGAAGAACTTGGTAACTAGGAAGTAGTCAAATTATCATATGTAGTCTCACAAATGTTGCAACTATACATTTACATATGCATCACATAGCCAAAACATCCCATATGACTATATTTCCTACGACTGTTTTGTAGGAATTCATTACTTTTCACCAAGTACACTGTTAAATGCGAGTGTAATGGCAACACAATTTGAAGTGTCCATACATTTACCCAGTGGTGGATGTTAAAGTGAGTGTGAATGAACCATTTAAAGGTGTTGCTATGGCACATTGGAGTGCAGGAGAAGTACATTAGTTACATGGTTTGCTGCAGTTGCTGTGAAGGTGCTGTGATGACACTTGCACAGCAACTGCAGCAAAAAGACTTCAGTTGAAAGACTTCAGTTGCTGAGGTCTCCAGACTTGACAGCATCAGTGGAAAAGATCTGTTCTTGACAAAGTTCTTAGACATGTGTACCATGCACTAGCTTTGCACTTATGCACACATGCACATGTACGCACGCACACACGCACGTACATGTGCACACATGCACACACACTATTTCACCATTGAAAACTTGTACTTCTATGTGATTAGTATAAATTGTTATTATTATAGACTTATAGTGCACTACACACAATACACATACGAGGACTTCTCCTTGATCCTTGATGGATGATTGGCTGCTACCAGTTTTTCCATTCTTACTGGATTTTGTACCATCGGTCATAAATAAAATTTGCACAATGTCAGTAATGTACATATATACCACACCAAAAACAGTTGTTATTTAATGATACCAAGCTTACGCGTGCATTTACATCCTCAATAGTAAGACCATTTCATTATTGAGGCTGTCCTTATAGTTAGTCTTATTTTAGAGGCATAACGCTTCCCATTTTACTTTCTTTTCATATGGAAACACAACTAGTGGTGCACATGAATAAAATACACAACAACACCGTACTGGTACTAACATGTTACGTACGTGTGACTGCATGGGTACACATGCAATAGCTGGATATGTGGACACATATTTTTGTGGGATTAAAATATATTCAAATACCGCCTGCAATCAATAACTTATATAATTATACAAAAGATTGACCGAAAAAGATATACACAGGTATACACAACTATATAGGTAGGGGCTTGTATAGGTATCTGGTTGATACACAACTGTACACCAGATATACACAAGGGTCATGTTCCAGCTTCAGTTGACCAAACACTGGGGGAGGGACGTCTTGGGGCTGTTTAAGTTCCTTTCACTTTTCTCATCTACATATTCTTTGCTCTGTAGGTTCTGTTTTTAGTTCTCTAGGTGTATACGTATGCATAGGCAAAACCTTTAAATAAAACATCTTAGCTTAGAGTTACAGTGGGCTGGATGGGTGTGCCATTGGAACCAGTTCTTCTATTCTATAAAAGAAAAAAGATATTCACAGGTACACACAAGTACAGGCGCATACAAGTATACACATGCCTGTATAGCTAGCTGCCCATCTGAAGATAATTGCAGAATCCTTGGAAATAATGTTGGATAAGAAGACTAGTGGGCCAGGGTATGTTGCCTTGTAAAAAGGTGAATTCCTGGAGAAATCTCAGTGAAAAGTGGAAGCTTTCATGCAGGCTTCCATGATCCAGATGTTGTCTTCCACATGTCTTGTTAGATAGAATAAAAATTTGAGCTAGAGAGTTATTGATATGTTAGCAGTACAGACCAGGGGCGGATACGGGGGGGGGGGGGGGGGGGGCAAAGGGGGCTCTTGACCCCCCTCCAAAAACTTTAAGTATACCAAGATCGAGATACTCTAATAGAGCAGTCACTCTAATAAAGCAGTCACAGTATTAGAGCAGTGCGTAGTGAGCTATTTAAGGATTTTTATGTACTTTATCAGCTATAAATGCGTGGTTGGTGAGGTGGGCAACTATTGCCAGGTGGCTGTGACCTTTTTTTTTTTTTTTTGGTCTCACCTTATCAAACTAGAGACAATGTATTACCTCACTTCATTTTTGACCCCTCCTTTCCATAAGTCTGGATCCGCCCCTGGTACAGACCTCTCCAACATCAACAGATAAACGGATCCATTCACAAATTTTTGACCATCGCTGTCTACATTGTGTGATCTCAAACCAGTTTTCCTCAATCCCAATTGTCCTGACATCCATCACTGCTATAGATCTCTACATCGTTTCTTAGAGCCATGTCTTGGGTGGGTTTTAATAAGCTTACCAAAAAGCAGCTGCTTAGGAATTCTATAATCGTTCATCCATGCCAAATGCCCTAGCCACTTACATTGATATTTCCAAATAACATCAGCCGTGTTCTCATTCATTCCAAATAAACTAGCCAGTTCTTTAGATGTTATTCGTACCTTCCATTGCCTAATCTTAGATGCACCTCTGATCCATACAACAAATTAGACATCACCACAGCATGATACACAGGGCCGCCCAGAGAAATCAAGGGGCCCAGGGCAAAGAGTTAAAGTGGGGCCCTTCACCCAAGCTGTAAGTTGAAGACCAAAAAAAAAAAAAAAAAAAAAAAAAAAGGTCACAACCTGCTGACAATAACAATAACTACCCATCACCAACCATATCTCCTTATCTGTAAGCTTGCTACACTGCTCCTCTGAAGAATACTGTGAATGCTCTATTAGAGTATTTAGATCTGACTGTTCTATTAGAGTATATCGATCTTTTAAACAGGTATTCAGGGGGCCCTTCATGGGGCCTCTTGGGGCCCCTTTCAGGCTGGGGCCCGGGGCAAAATGCCCCAGTTGCCCCCCCCCCTGTGGGCGGCCCTGATGATACACACCTCACTTAATCTGCACGCTTAGACCCCAGTTATCAAAGATGGAGGATCACAAACATACAAATGCTCTTGCAGCCTTACCCAATCTTACACTCGCCCCATTGACAACCTCACCATCATTAGTGATGTTATTTCCAAGATACATGAAATTGTCCACTGCTGCCAGGCACTGCAGCTATTGCACAACTGTATAGGCATGTTGTCTTCAGGGCACCCCATTGACATCATCTTAGTCTTTTCTAAGCTAGCAGTAAGTTCCTATCCTGCTGCTGTTGTTACAAAGGCCATAGCTACTCTCTCACTGCTTGTCTAGGGATTGCATACAATGCTGCATAATCAGCGAACTTAGACTTTGTATTTTCCGTTTCTTTAAGTCTTGCTTTAGCTGTTCTATCTCCCACCAGCTTCCTCTCTACCTGATACCTCACACTGACCCCAGCCTCCAGACAATGACTCCTCCAACTAGCAACCATAGCTGAAAAATACAAATTGAACAAAACTGGTGCCATGGTACACCCTTGTCTCAGCCCATCTCTAACGTTAAGATCACCAGTGGTGCCATCGCTAACCCTCTTCACAGCAGTCATGCCATTATGGCACGACTTGATCAGTGACAACAGCACTGGAGGAACACCGTACCTGCCACAAGGCCTCTATAGATACTGAGTCATATGCCATGTGGAGGTCAACAAAAAGTGCAAATAGAGAGTCATTGTGTTCTCTACTCTTCTGAAATAGCTGCCTAGCTGTAAACGTCATATCTACACATCCCCCTCCCTTGCAGAAGTCACACTGAGACTCAGGAAGGACCTTCTCAGCAATCAACTGAAGCCTATCTTGCAGTATACATCTAAACAACTTCCCAACCACATCTGATAAACTGATTCCGTGAGGTGTAAAAGGCGGGATATCTGGTTCAGGACTGGAAGGATGCAGAAATTGTTCCCATATACCTAAGAAAGAGGATCTTAGATAAATGGAGGGACATTCATTAACATCAGGTCATCAGCAATCGGTGTTGTAATTCTGGGCCTCCACAAAGATCAACTCAGGTAAGATACCAGTTCTCGCTCCAGCCTTTACCCATTTCATTTTCTTCATAGCAGCTACCAGTTCATTAGAGGTAAGGGTCATATAGGATGGTAATCAATTCTTGATCACATTAGCTGGCTACATTCAGTGCTCAGCTAAAATGTCCATACCAAAGCTGTTTAAGTTCTTCAGCCTGTGCAGTTATGTTACCATGTTGCTTCCAAAGTCTGAGAGAATAAAATGGCTATCTTCCACAAAAGGCTACCTGCAACTTCTTAATGCAATCCCACCTCAATTCCCCATCCCTACTATACTCAGCACCAACAATCACCTTACCAATGCATGCCTCTTTAGCCTCATATACAGCCCTCACCAACCTACCCCTGGCATGATCAAAACTCATGCTTAGCAGAAACTCTCTGCAACTGCATATACTTTTGACAAGCTCTATTCTTGTCATCTAGCAGGGGATTTAGTATATCAGCAGCATCAATAAACCATTCTGTTGGCTGCTTCTTCCTAGCACATGCATCAGCAGATGTCATAATACACTCTTTTAATTCCTGCCACTCTTCCACCAACTCTTCCTTGTTATATCGGAGTTGAAATGAATATTGTTTAAGAGATTGCTGGTATCTGTCGCTTACTTTCTGACTTTTTAGGAGGTGGACTGCCAAAGGTACACGAATGATACTTTTCTGCTTTCTAGAAAAATTCCTTTCATGACCAAATATTGGCTGTCCAACAGCAAGCACTCCTGTACACTCTTACGTACATCAGTACACAACTGTATTTGATCTCTTCTCATCATCACATAATCAATCGTATGTGCCTGCTTAGTGGCATGGTGTATCCATACATGCACTCAAATATATTAGTGTCTTCTCAAACCAGGTGTTCATGATGGCAGTCAAATCATTGACAGCATACAGGTCCAGGAGCTGTTCATATAGCTTTGATTTATTACAGGTGCTAATCCCCTACAGTCCTCTAACCTCCCTCCAGACATCATCTTCAGATTCCCTTTTCACCATTCAAGCATTAAAGCCACTTAGCACCATCACAATATCACCAACAAGGAAGGGTATTTAAAGATCATCAACAACCTTTACCTTAACACCCAGAGGAGCCTTGGCTGTGTGAACAACCATTGATATCAGTGGTAGTTACCTACTACTAGTCCATCTAGATCCTCCACATTGTCTATTCCATACTGCACAATCTGCAGCTGAGCTGTCACTATCTCATAACTGACAGCTTCTCAAGTCTTGCCAGCATATACTAACATTCTGATCAATCACAATGTCTACACTTTCAATTCTTATGAGTGATCCACCATCACCAAGCAAAGTGTGCCCTAAGTGTAATGAAGTAAATCCATCTGCATTCCAAACATTCTGTCTTACTAGCAACTGCCAACTTCTTCAACTCCTTGACCAAAAAACAAAAAAATCTAATTTATATTAGGACCTGTGGATGGTAGATGGCAAAATTGGGATTAGGTCTGACCTACAGACCCTTTGATCATCTCCAGCATTCTCCACTAGAGTGCAGATGTTACAAGTAGCAAATGAGATGGACCCAGAGTAAAAACTGTGCCCCAAGAATAAGTTAAACCCTCTAGTCATACTTGTGCAAAAACACAACAAACTTAACCTCAAGTTGCAAGCTTGAAGCAAGCAAACCGCCTTAAAGAACTGAATTATTCCACATGTTCTTAAATGCAGCCATCAGCATTCACAAGCAACTTATGTTGTTGCCCAGGAACCACACCACAAGGAGGTGCTGACATGGTTCCCATACATACACCATACAAGCATGTACGCCCAAGTATACACAAGCGTATACATAGCTAGTACCTGTTTATATATTTGTGTACAATCTGTTGGGTCAACTACTAATTTTATAGCTGTATGTATAAGGTTATTCATTGTGTATACTTGTATATCTGTATAACACTTGGTCCTATACCAGCTCAATATGGGTGGTACATACATAGAATGTTATTGAGGTAATACTGTGTACTGCACTCACATCAATGCAAAATGTGGAAACTGAATTTCTTAAGAACTCATCATGATGTATAACTTGCGTAACATCCTGCTGGTATAGCTGTGGAAATTCCTTTGGTTTCCTATACATATTTTACCAAAGAGAAATGGCAAGTAGCATGCAGTTATATATAGCTATAATAAAGTACTGGAACGATATATTTAGTAACCTGTCTTTGTAAGTGTTTTCTATAATCAACCTGTACATTATACATTTGTATTTGAAAGGCCCACTGTTGTACTAGATCTCTAGTAATATTTATACAATTACAACATGATCAGATGAACAGCCACAATTTCATCTCTCAGCTGTATATAAATGAAAAAAAATTACTAGAATTTAGTGAAACCCTTTGAATAAAGGCACTTACATACATTGACCATACCTTTCCTATTAAGCAGTAGACAAGGTAGCACAAATTCGAGCTAATGACTGAAGCAACTCATATGTAATTCAAATTCAGTAGTAGAGTTTATAAAGAACAAGTTTTTGTTACAAACTGGAAATCCATGGCCTGTGGACATACATGTAATGTTAAACATACAGGAACTCCAGCACTACCTCGCATCATTGTAACAATATTAAAGTACTTTCAATAATACTGTCATGCAGTAGCTACAAAGTAACACTATTGCAGTCAGCATGTGACTGTATGTGACTGAAAAGTTCACACTGCAAGTTTGATTCATTGTAAATTAAAACTCTGAAACTGGGAACAGTATCAACCGATGCTTGAAGCTGATTTATTAATGTTTTATAACAGCCACAAAACCTTATATAGCTAATAAAACATGACACTCACCACCTTAATTACTAGTGTTAGAATTTCATAGGCAGGACCTGAAGAACATATGTATAGGCATGTGTACACAGGTGTATGTGTGTGTATACAGTACTTGTTTATATCTGGTGTATACTCAGTTTTGTGACACACCATTGGTATGCATAATTTATCACCTAACTCTAACCATAAACAGGCCCACTTTCTGAAATTCCTAGTCCATATACTGGTCAACTATAGATCTAATCTGTTGAGTTTTACTGTTCTCTTCAGCTATATGCAGGGTTATCCATCGTGTATACTTGCATATATACCTGTATACAGTAAAGATATCAGGAAACTTGGTCTTATATCATGTCATGAGTAGAACTATATACTGTATAGGTATGTGATAGAGCTCACTGGGTGGATGGGTGATGCTGGCATACATACAATGTAATACTGTCCATACTCACGTTAATGTGAAGTAATGGAAGGCCAGCTGTGAATTTCTTAAGAACTCTCCATGATGTATAACTTGTGTAACATCGATGTATGGCTGTGGAAATTCCTTTGGTTTCCTATACATATTTTACCAAAGAGAAATAGCAAGTTACATATATATAGTTATAATAAGGTACTTGTTACATTTAGTAACTGGTCCTACAGCCTGTTTAAAGTTGTTACAGAAAGTGTGTTTGAAAAGGTGGAGAAAGGAGAAAAAATCCATGACTAGACCTGGGCAGCCTAGAATCTGCAGCCATCTGATTAACGCTTGAACGCTTACAGGAGTCTGCGATGTTTTCTCCTTGTCAATTTCATGTATATGTATCCAAGGAACTCTAGAGAGTGACGTATTATCTCAAAGTACCCCATGTGGAACCAAATGGAATATCTCCTTTCTCCACCTTTTCAAACACACTTTCTGTAACAACTTTAAATAGGCTGCAGGAAGTCCTACAGACCTTCAGCAAAGCCTTAATAAATAAAAATTTTGAGCTCTCTAGCTACACACCCTGTACATTGTACTCAAAAGGCCCCACTGTTGTACTACATTATAATATTATGCAAGAAGTTAGATCTCTAGTGGACAGTCACAATATAATCTCTACAGTTTTACATAAGTAAAAAACAACTTACTAGAATAAATGGAATGCAGTGAAGCTATTTAATAAAGGCACTTATGTACATTGATCATAATTTTTCTCACCCTATTGAGCAGGTGAGTCCAGTAGACAAGGCAGCACAAATTCCAGCTAATGACCAATATGTAAAACAAGTTCAGTAGTAGATTGTTATACATATACAGAGAATAAGTTTTGGTCAAACCTACAGATACTGCAAGTACCATTGCAGTCAGTATTTGACCAAGTATAATACAGTCAAAATATTCACAATATCATTTGATTCATTTATCATTGTAAATTAAAACTCTGAAACTGGGAATACCAACCAATGCTTGAAGAATGACAGCGATGAATGAAACATGACACTTACCACTGTAGTTATTACCTCAAAATGTGAGTGTTACTATTTCTTAGGCATGACATGAAGAATTAACATATAGTACTCTACAGGAGACCTTGTCTCTGAATTTTTTTTGTGCTAACTGCATACAGCTGCAGAAACCATATACAGCACAAATAACCACAAGTTTATTGTGCACGCTTGATACCATTGTCTATAGTATTGTGTGGAAATGTGACGTTCATATCTGTATTTGTCCTTATCAGTGCTTTACTCTCTTATGACATTATTTCTATTTTTTGTGCATAACATAATTTCATACATCAAATAATTTGATAGAATAATCACCACAATGCCGCTATTAAGAATCGCGCAAGTTTTTGCCGTGTTGTAAAACTGGTATCCGTTTATATAGTGCTAACTATCTCATGGGCACACTGAGTCTATATACTAGCAATTGTTTTATAACTAAGTGAATGCAAGGGACAAGCTTACTTCATAGCAATCTAGTCTTGTTGCTTGTAAGGACAGTACTGACAGTTTGTAGACCTTCTACAATGTATATATACCTCAATTGCAATATTTTGCAACCATAACAGCTAGAAAGCCTAAATATATATGCTTATTTAATCTAGTTTGGGGGTGTTAGGCACAAACCAGACAATATAATTTATATAAACACACAGGAGCATGACACTCAAATGCTGTATAAAGTTATACATACCAGTCAAAATAAAGGTTGACAGGCCAGAGTTACATCTGTACTGTGCAAGTCTCTTAAGAGTCTGTTTAGCTACATGGGTTATAGGGAGATGAACGTACAACATTCAGGCAAGTAATGTGATACCATCACAGCTCAATTCTCATATGGTGGGGTGAGTCTTAAAATGAAATGCAATTGTTCCTTTGTATTTATGGACGTCATTATTATGACAATTAACTTTAGGACAACTGATGGCTGTCACCTATGACTTAGTTATTTGTGCATAAAACTACTCTATAAAAATCAGTCTGTGCTCTACCCTGGCACACCCCCTTGCCAAACCTTGGATTTGCCCTTGAACTCCAACTAACTAAATTTGGTGTCACAATCCTCTAATTTCATTGCTTCCAGCCATTTATTGTCAAGGATCAATGTTGATAAAGCTTATTTTGCCTAATGTTTACCACACTTGTGGTATTGTTTGCCCACAATGACTTCACCAAGTATTATGGCAACCATATCATCTTTGTAATAGTCAAACCCTAGGTAACACTGTTTACAGATCAATTAACCTATATACACTACAAGTACATGGGATATGTGCACACACCCTAAAACACCATAGAAACAAACCAACATCTGAAACATTTATAAGACAGGAAGTTTTAGCTACATTGTATATGTATGTACACACATAATAAAGACTAGCTATAATATCATGTCTAGCAGACTTGAACACTACAATATACTTTGTCACCTGATAGCTATATGCCACATTATTACATGAGTATGCAAGAAGTTCCCATTTAGCACTTTGCTGAATTTGTCTCCTCGTTCTCTTTACAAATGTGTGCACTGAGCAGTTGAATTATGACCAAATGCACTACTTTTGTGATACATCATCTTGTGGTTCAGTCTGTTTTACTGTCATTTATCATCATCAACACTGACATGGACAGATAACCATGCAGGTGATCGTGAAGGGTAAAGCTGTATGTTTGCTTGTCATTAGTCAATTTCTAACCAGATCACACTACCATAGTGTAAAGTAAAATATCATTAGCAAAATTCGGTGCACATGGCAACCTATCTACTCTACATGCCATGCTGTAATTGTCTTACAAAACCAAATTGACTACTTTGTACACTAACTACCTCATGTGAATTCCCAGACACACAACTACATAATTGCAAATCAAACACATACGACTTAGAACTGAACTTAATCACAGGATCCGTTAACAAAAATTGCTCACCTAGGAAATTTGGCAGCTACCTGTTATGTCTGCATGTAACTCTCAATTCTGTAATTCAGGTCATTTTTTATTTAACAAGACTTTACAGTGCTGAACGTTTGTATAGGACACCTGGTCCTACAACCATGTATACTATTAAATTACAGGTACTACAAGGCATTGTGTATGAGGGGCTTCTGCTGTGCATCTATTAGTTATCTAATGATCATTAATGTGGTTTTCATGTATCAAATATCTCTATATACATTAATTTTAGGTACAAGCATTAATGTGGTACCCCTGAAGGAATATCTTCATATGCAATATGCCATTTGCAGTGATGCCACGTGGAGAACAACTTATAGGCATACCAATTTGCTGTTCACATACATTCATGCATCCCCTTTATAACATATAGTATAGTAATAATCAGTGTTGGGAGTAACGCGTTACTTATGTAACGCGTTACGTAATATTATTACTTTTGTGGTAACAAAGTAATATAACGAAATACGCTATGAAAACAGGTAATATAATGCAAGATACTTTACTTACAAACGTAACGCGTTACTTAAGTAATATAATTACTGTAACGAGTCTAATATGATGTAATATTATTACTAAAAGTAACGAAGTTACTGATCTCATTAGTAATCCTCTGAGTAACGCCTAACCACAACGAAGTAACGAGGCCTACTGAATGAAGCTTATTCACTAGCTTCTTACTTATAACCAAGATTTGCACATTGTCTAACAACGCAATCATGTCACGTGATAAGGTGGTAGTTTCACACGTGACAGCTTACGGCTGTGGACACAAAGTAATATAATATGTAATATTATTA